>NC_137013.1:38576109-38603609 GCF_032717465.1 Coenobita brevimanus | reverse complement strand
AAATGGCGGACATGACCGATAAATTTATTAAACTGTATTCATCCACGTGAAACCAAAATGGCGGACATGACCTATAAATATATTAAACTGTATTCATCCAAGTGAAACCAAAATGGCGAACATGACCGAAACGAACTTATCAAATTTCCTTTCCTCGTAGCACCAAAATGGCGGACATGGATAATGCATAATTAATATATCACCTCATCCACATGAAACCAAAATGGTGGACCTAATTACTGATTATACTGTTCCTAACTTGACTATGCACATAAATCCAAAATGGCGGGCCTGACCAATTCGAAATCAACAATCCTTATTTCTTCCTGTGAAACCAATATGGCAGACAAAAATTCTCTTCACTCCGACGACGTACTTTTTTCCACACACGCACACACACGGAGAGAGAGAGAGAGAGAGAGAGAGAGAGTAAAATCTAAACTAACAAAACACGTCATCGGGTTGAAGGGCTTAATAAAAGTCTAGTGCCACGCGGACACAAAATGGCGGACGTGGCCAGCAGGTACGCGCCCTTACTACGAAGCACCCTCCACGTATTTTCCAGGTAATCAGATACACGGAAATCATCACGAGGTACATCATCATCATCATCAACATCAAAGTCCACTGCAGGGTTGTGTGTGTGTGTGTGTGTGTGTGTGTGTGTGTGTGTGTGTGTGTGTGTGTGTGTGTGTGTGTGTGTGTGTCTCCCCCCCCTCTCACACACACACACACACACACACAGCCTTCTCCACTCTGACCCATTGACTGTTTGCCTCTGCCCGGAAATCAAGGTGTCATCATACGGTACGCACATGCCACAGTGAGTGCTCATACTTCCGCTACCATCATCATCATCATCATCACCGCTACCATCATCATCATCATCATCACCACTACCATCATCATCATCATCACCACCACCACTATCAACACCATCCTTACCACCACCATAATCATCACCCTCTTCACCACCACTATCATCATCATCATCATTATTTTATCCCTACTGTTCTAGACTTATGGGACACCTTGTAATTATATCTTTAAGACATAGGACACCTTGCATACATATCAAAGACTTCTGCAACACCCTGTACACACATCTTTAAGCCTGCCCTACTATGACACCCTTTTTATTTATTTACTTTTTACCTCCTGTGTATGGTTGCGTTAATGGCGTTTCCGATTCACGAACACTGGCGGTAATGGGACTTCCGGTATTCGTGGGCTTTATGGCGTTTCCGGTACAGTGGTGTTACGGCTCTTCCGGTATACTGGTGTTAAGGCCTATCCCGGTATATGCTAACCTTTAACCCATTCACCTCCCTGACCTGTCCCCTGCTAACGCACTTACTCAAGGGGGTTATATCAGTAAAACATTGGGCACCGATTATTCTTTTCCTTATACAAGACAATAAAATGGGCTGTCATAAGCAGGATGTGGGTACTTTTCTGGATAAAGGTTGGTAAAGGATTCAACATTCTATCGGTGAGCACACGATCCTGATGCCATTTGCAACGACATACCGCTGTCAAGTGGCCTTTTCTTCTTCGCTAAAAAAAAAAAGGAGGGGGGGGGGATCAAACTAGGATGCTTACTATGATATGCGATCCGTATTGTCTCAGAGCCACGCACAGAAAAACTAATTGCAAAAAAAAAACTGTTCCACCCATGACACCCGTAGCCTGACCAAGTGTATGTTCTACTGAAAACAATTTAATGCAGCACAAAACCAAGCACTGACTTCCTTCCACCGCTTATAATCACCAGGAAAATACATTACCAGTACAAATATATTCTCCTTTCTCCCGGTTTAAGTTACGAGACACTAGACGAAGATACCTAACCCTTCTTTGCTCAGGTGTTGGCCAGGTGTAGTTAGACTGGAAGGTGTATTTCATTAGTAACCAAGGAGACTCATTCATACCACCTCTTGATATAAATATGTTAATGAAGTCTATGGTCCGTATTCTCGTCGGTTATGGAAGCTCCCTAACACCATGTCCTGAGCGATTTATTTTGCTTATGACACCTTGCCGTCCTCTTCCGTGCAACTTAAATCATTCCAATATCACCATCCTTTGTGAATAAATAGCGTACAAAACGATATTACCCAGCCGTATCCAAAAATAAATCGGTAAGGAATAGGTGTTACGGAGCTTCCTTGACTGCCGAGAATGAGCCTATATAGAAAAAAAAAAAAAATCCGTATTCTCATAGGCTAAGGAGGCTCCCTAACACCTTTTCCTTAGCGACTTATTTTCCAAACTACCCATTAACATCATCATTTTTTTTATTATATCTTTTTCAATGTCGACACAGATAGCACGAATAACACACACACACACACACACACACACACACACACACACACACACACACACACACAATTAACGAAGCAGACACAGAAATAAATCGGTAAGGAAGAGGTGTCAAGAATCTTCCTAACCGCACGAGAATACCGCCAAAGATCTTCCGTCAGCTGAGGAAAATCGTCTGGATAGAAAATAAATAAATAAATAAATAAATAAAACCAACACACTACGTCGCCATACTGAAAGGGTTAATCCTACTTCCGGTTTTGAGGTTAACGACTGATTCTGACCGATAAGAGTGAGATTACGTAATACCTCCTCCTCAGCGATTTATTCCGTGGATTACACCAGATTTTAACCGACAAATCCCGTATTATAAGTGGCCTTGGAGATTACGTAACACCATATTATCAGCGAATTATTCCGCGCATTTCATCTCAATACCCTCTTTTATGCTACTGATGCCATGTTGATGTTAAAAGCGCAAGAAATAACATGTAAGAGAAAATATTATGCGTAAGAAATAACAGGCAAGAGCAAACAGCAATGCGTCAGGTGCAAAATAAATCGCTAAGGAAGTGGTGTTAAACGCTCTTCACTTTAACCTGGTCCAGATTTGTCACAAGGCATTTTATTTCACGTAGTTCAGTGGCAGAAAATGACAATACTACGGCTCTATATTCTTCCCTACAACACTTCTTCGTGACTAGCAACATATTATTCTAGTGCCGATCTTAAGGGCAATGCTACAGCTCTACATCTTTTACACGGCACTTCTTCGTGACTAGCAACATATTCTAATGCTATCTTAAGGACAATGCTAGCACGTCTTCGTGACTAGCAACATATTCTAGTGTTAATCATAAGAAAAATGCCACAGTTCTACATCTTTTGCACAGCACTTCTTCGTGACTAGCAACATAATATTATAGTGCCGATCTTAAGGGCAATGCTACAGCTCTACATCTTTTACACGGCACTTCTTCGTGACTAGCAACAAATTCTAGCGCTAATCTGTTGTTACACCTCAGCATTCAGGACAGAGAGATGGCAATTTTAGGCCAAGTTAAGGTGAAAAGAGTACAGTAATAGCACACGAAATTGCTGCCATGGAGGGAGGGAAGCATGGATGGATGGATGGATGGAGGGAGAGAGGGAGGATGGAAGGAAGGAAGGAAGGATGGAAGGAAGCAAGCAAGCAACCGGACAAGGAGAGAAGGATGGAGGGAAGAACGGAAAGAAGGAAGGAGGGAGGGAGACAATTTAGGATCAACTCTAACACCTTTTTTTTTGTTTTCTTTTAATAGTGCGCCTTGAAAAACAGTGCACTGGGACGCACATTTCTATTCTGTATGCTTCTTATCATCCGGAACCCTCAGCCAGGATCAACGCTCGCCCCGTCGTCTGAAAACTAACCATACGTTCTTCTCGAAAATAAGGTCAATGTTTCCCAGCCAAAATTACGCCTTCACCTCTTACCTAATCTACCCTGACCTACCCTAACAATGCCTAACCCATCCCACTACGGCTGCTTGGCTGAGGTGGCTGGCTGAGACATACACCCATACAGAACAGACATATGCGAGCGGGACGCCTTCACGTGGTGGCACTGATATGACGAGGAGGTGGAGCTGCCCGGTTATACACACGTCCCTCCATCCCTTCCCTATCCCCCGATAGGAAGATGGGGGGGCTGTGGAATAAGGGAAATTTCAGCCTGCAGTCCACTAGGTTCACCCCCAACAACAGAATAAATCGCTACGGTAATGGAGAGATATTACGCAGCTTCCTATAAGAGAGAGAGAGAGAGAGAGAATCAACACAGTCCCGGTAACATTAATAAACTTGTGAACCGGGTGTTAAAATATCTTGTACCTGGAATAAACTCTTGCATAATAAGGTGAACCGGGATTATTATTATTATTATTATTATTACTATTATTGTTATTATTATTATGACATCATCATCAACACCCACCTCTTCTTCCACCTCCACCTCCTCCTCTTCATCATCTGATCATCCACGTCTTCCTCCTCTTCCTCCTCCTCATCATCGTCCACTTCCTCCTCCACCTCATCATCATCATCATCATCCAGCCCATCCTCCTCCTCATCATCATCCACCACTTCATCATATCATCATCATCCACCCCATCCTCCTCCTCCTCCTCATCATCATCATCCACTCTTTCCTCCTCCTCATCATCATCATAATCATCAACCAATTCTTCCTCTTCCTCATCCTCATCACCATCATCATCTACCCGTTCCTCATCATCATCTACCACTTCCTCCTCATCATCAACATCCATCACTTCCTCCTCCTCCTCCTCATCATCATCATCATCATTAACCTCTTCCTCTTCCTCTTCCTCCTCCTCCTCATCATCATCATAACCACCACCACCTTCCTCCTCATCATCATCATCACTGAACTAGGACCAATTAAGGCGTCAGTAAGACCCTGTACCGGTAAACTGGGTAGCCTAATAAAACGTACAGGTAAAATCCCATCCATAAATTTCGTACCGGTTTACCAGTCCTAAAAAATAAATTAATTAATTAAATAAAAATTGCCTGAAAGAAAAAAAATCTAGTTGAGTGGATTATTGCGGCTCCTATGACCCAATTTTGGTCCCGGTTCACCAGTTTCCCGGTACAGCACGCAATTTTACACACATTCCCGGTACATTTTTTTTAATGGAAGGAAGAAAGAACCAAAGGCCAGGAGAATACAGTCCCCCATCCCGGTACAGATGAAATATACTGCGCTCAATTACCGGGATTATATGTTGTGATACCGGTTGCAATCTATGGCTATCCTTTACCGGTATTACGTGTTTTTATACCGGTTTAAATACATATCTCATCCATTTACCGGTAGTAAATAATATATCGTTACAATATACACTATACCAGTCATTCCCGGTATTATATGGCATCTTATACCGGTTAATAATATACAGGAACCATTTACCGGTACAATGCTATATATCCCGGTATTAAATGAAGCCTAGAGACACCATTACCCGTACCAAACAATGCTTATACCGGTTAAAATGTACCGGTATGACTATCATTTACCGGTATAGCTATCAATTACCGGTATCGTGGGTTACATTACATACCTACCATATCCCGGTACTAAACAATACTTTCTACCGGTTTAAGCACAGAGCAACCATATACCGGGATCCTACCACGCCTTAAACTGGTACCGGTATTAAGATGCGGTATTTTCGCTTCCCAGTAAAAAATTAATACCAAACGCGTACCGGTATTACATAATGATTTACACCGGTCCAAACATACTGATCCCGGTACAAATAAAGGCAGACAAATACCCGGTACATTGTGAATTATCCTTCCTACCGGTTTGCCCCAGTCAGTTCCCGGTACATAGGAAATACTGATCATTCACCGGTATTAGATACTGATTTACAAAGAATAATAACCGTAACACCGTGATTTTAACATAATTGGCATAAAATTAATCATCATCCGGACCTCCTTTCCCACCCTTGGGCAAGGTGAGGAGTAGCAATGTCCAGACAGTCCAAATTTGCCCAGTCCAATGGGCCAGGCTTCCATTTACTCATTATTCAAGCCCCCGGAATCCTGGCTCTATCGGATACGCCAAAAACATTCACCACGTTCTGTAGCTTCACACAAACATATCCGATAGAGTCAATCCGGACGCTGCCACGTTAAAATGGGGGTGCCAAATCCCTGATCATGCACTTCTCTTCACAACATTCATCCAGCCAGCTCCATCTCTTGTCAGTCCCCTTGCCTCACTGACTTCCAAACCTCTCTTCCCCACACATCCACCATATCTCTCCAGTTTTTCCTTGGCCTAACTCGCCTCCTCCCACCTTCAAGTTCGCTCAGATATACCTTTTTCATCACTCTATTGTTATCCATTTTCTCCACATGACCATACCATCTCAGTACACTCTCTTCGATTCTGGTGTCCACCGACTTCCTTACTCCACATCTTTCACGAATCACATTATTTCGTATCCTATCCACCCTTTGTACTCCACATACATTCCTCAGCAGTCCCATCTCTACTGCTCTTACTCCTGACTTTTCATTTTCATGCCATACCATAGTCTCACAACCATATGTTAAAGGTGGCACTAACACTCCTTCATGTAAGCGTCGTGCAGCTGCAACACTCAAGCCTCTGTTTCTTATCAAGGCCTTCATTGCACCAGCTACTTTTCTTCCTTCTGTCGTTCTACTGTCCATTTCTTTTGCACATTTTCCTCTCTTTTCTATCACTGTACCGAGATATTTGAACTCTCTCACCAATTCCAGTCTCTCTCCATTCACTGTAACATCGCACCGGAAGTCACCTTCTCTCTCAACAACCACCACTTTACTCTTTTCTACATTTACTCTCAAGGCACGACGCTCACAGACATCAGCAAAACTCAGCACTAGCCTACCAAGTTCTTGCCCGGTATTTGCAAGCAGTACTGCATCATCAGCATACAACAAATTTGAGATACCATCCATCACCATTCATTACCAACGCCATCCCTCTCTCCATTACTCGAGTTTTTACTTCTCTCGTCACCCCATCAATATATACCGGTATACTGAACAACCATGGGGACATCACACAACCTTGTCGCACGCCCATACCGATCGTGAACCATTCACTTCGATGTCCATTAACCATTACACATGCTTCACTACCATCATAAAACATCTTGACGGCACCTAGCAGCTTACCATCCACACCGTACATGCGCAAAACTTTCCACAATCCCTCCCTGTCCACTTTGTCATATGCTTTTTCCACATCCATTAATGCCATAAAACACCTTATGGTCCTGCATAATAATAATAATGATAATAATAATAATAATGATAATAAAAATAAGAATAGTACGGTAGTAGTGGTAGCAGTAGTAGTAGCAGTAAAATAGTACCATAGTAACAGTAGTAATAATAGTAACAAAAACAATACTAATAGTAATAATAATAAGTGATAATAATAATAATAATCCTTCTTTCCCGGTAACAATAACAAAAAACAACTACAACAGAATAACACCATATCCTATTCCCGGTAAAATGGCACACACACACACACACACACACACACACACACACACACACACACACATACACACAGCTAATATATCTCCGGTACTTTCTAATAACTTACACATTACTACCGTGCCTTTTTCCCGGTAATACTGAACAAGATAAAATATTCCCGGTAAAGAACTGGGACTGGTTCGCTGATAACTCCCTCATTCCCGGTAGAAGTAAAACAGATCTAAAGCTACTCCCGGTACAAGGCCTTTACCGGTTTATGATCCAAATTCCCGGTATTACAACCAAACCAGAAAATTACCGGTAGACGAAGTAGACCGGTTCTCTTGCATTTCTTACTCCCGGTTGATATATATATAAAAAAAAAAACTATTAAAAAACTACAACCGGTATGAACTTTAAAAGGGCTATTCCCGGTATGACCTGGTGAGATAACCGGTGATAAGCCCGGTAATAATTAACTGACATAATAACACTCCCGGTACATGACTTATATATACCGGTTAGTCACTGCATACCCTTATTCCCGGTACAAATACACCAGTAACCCTCTACCGGTATACGCATGACTACCGGTATACACAGGATTTGGACTAGTTTACTGGTACAATGTTCAACCTTTAATCCCGGTACATAAAAAAATACCGGTACATAATCTGAACTGGTTAACTTAGACTACTTATTCCCGGTACGCGATTCTGACAGTCTACTCCCGGTAAAAACAAGACCACCACCAGTACTACGATTTTTACCGGTTAACTGGTGTGATGGATTCTGCCTATTCCCGGTAAAAATGAAACCACTCCCAGTACACGATTTTTACCCCCTATTCCCGGTAAAAAATAAGACACTGCTCCCGGTACACGATTCTGACCGGTTATCGAGCGTGAGGGGGATTCCCGGTAAAAATGAAACTACAACTACCGGTACAGGACGTGCTTTTGACCGGTTAACTGGAATACCTGACATATTCCCGGTACAAAATGGACCACAGACAAAATAAAGGCAAATATATGACAATCCCGGTACCAAAAAAAGAAAAAAAAAAATCCGATGGAGTATGACATTAAAAAATAAATCACCAGTTCAACAATGCTACGATTCTTCCCGGTTTCTCCCGGTTGCAATCACAGAGAAATGGTTTACCGGTATTATACGCTATTTACATATTCTCAGCGTCTTTCTCTTACCGATTTATTCTGAGCACTTCACCTCAATATCCTACTATAATGTTCCTAATGAATGGTTTACCGGTATTATACATTAATTACATATTCGTAGCGTCTTTCCCTAAGCGATTTATTCTGAGCACTTCACTTCAATATCCTCTCATATTAAAGCGATACTCAAGATATAAACAGGAGAATGTTGAGGATTTATAGGCAAAATAAATCGCTGAGTGGGAGGCGCTACGAAGCTTATAAAAGAATGTTTGTGTTAATAATCAAAATAAATCGCTCAGTGGGAGACGCTACGAAGCCTATAAATTAAAGAATGCTGGTGTTAATAATTAAAATGAATCGATGAGTGAGAGGCGCTACAAAGCCTATAAATAAAAGAATGTTGGTGTTATCAAAATAAATCGCTGAGTGAGAGCCTATAAGTAAAAGAATGTTAGTGTTAATAATCAAAATGAATCTATGAGTGAGAGGCGCTACGAAGCCTATAAATAAAAGAACGTTGGTGTTAAAAATCAAAATAAATCGCTGAGTGAGAGGCGCTACGAAGCCTATAAATAAAAGAATGTTGGTGTTAATAGTCAAAATAAATCGCTGGGTGAAAAGTGCTGAGAAGCCTCCTACGCCGCCTAGAATACAGTCCTGTACTTCTAATTCCACCCTGGTTTTTGTAACACTGAGACTGTACCGGTATATGTAATGCTTTCCCGGTATTATGTAACGTTATAACCGGTTGAGGAGAATGACAGGAGTTTTTACCGGTAATACTAAGACTGAACCTGGATATATTCATATTCATCATCACCATCATCACCACCACCACCACCACCACTCATCATCATCATCACCACCACCACCACCACCACCACATCCACCACCCACCACCACCAATCATCATCATCACCACCACCACCACCACCACCACCATCACCCATCACCAACCATCATCATCATCATCACCACCACCTCCACAACAATAATCATCACCACCACCACCACCACATCCAACACCACCATCATGAACGCTATATACGCGAATGACACGTTGTATTGCTTAACTGCTACCGTCAGACGATTTTCCTCGGCTTGGGAGAGACTTTTAGAACTGGAGGGGTTAGATAAAGCCTTCATCAACCCCTCCTTCATTGCTAGAGGTCTGTCAGAAGATGGGGAAAAATCGTCTGGTGATAAGAATTAGTATATACGCGTCATTGTGCTGAAGGGGTCACTCACACCTACAAATATAAGGTGAAAAGAAAGAGCAAATTTCTTACCATAATGACTTTTACTTTACGGTCTTGCTATTAGTATCATTATCATCACCATCATCATCATCACATCATTATCGTCATCCCAACCAATATTTCTATCACAACTATCATCATCAGCCCAACCTGCATTCCCATCATCATCATCATCATCAATCCAGTCTGTATTCCTACCACCACTATCATCATCATCAATCCAACCAGTACTCCTACCACTTCTATCATCACGATCATCAACCCATCTGTATTCCTACCAACACTACAATCATCATCATCAACAACCTCTACCACCACCACCACCAACCTGCATTCTTAACACTACTATCACCACCACCACCGCATTTTTCATCCCAACCTGCATTCCTAACACTACTACTACCACCACCACCACCATAACCACCATCCCACCCTTCCCCTGTACTTAAGACCCTGGAGTTAAGGGTTAGAAAATTCCATTCCAACAACGACAACCACCTCAACGCAATAAACCACGAAACACGAGATGGGTACATTGGATAACTATCACACACACACACACACACACACACACACACACACACACACACACACACACACGCAACACACACACACACACACACACACACACAGATAACACGGGCAATATCACACACACAACACAATTATGTACTGCAAAATGATCTCAAAATATATATCCAAACCTTCACTGCCACCAAAATAATGGGGTGACTAAATAAAATAAAGAAACAAAGATCACATTACACTGGTACCGTCAATATCCCATCATCATCAACCCTAATCCCCACCTAAATAATAATAATAATAATAATAATAATAACAATAATAATAATAACTAACGTAAAATTACCTGGTTTCGGATTAACACTAAATAAATACCGCCGATCATCAAAATTAAAAATAATAATAATATAAGCAAAGACCAGAGAGATGTCTGAAAAAATTCCCATCACAGAAATATCACCATAAATATCCGATAAACTTAACACACGCAAAAATTATCCTCCATTTATGAATACATGAATACAAATATTCTCCAGTATATTCCTCCCTCGCCGATAACATTCTAATGATATAAACGGTATTTCCACTATACATCCATTTGGTATATAAAAACGAGATGAGAGTAAATATAACAGCCTTGGATACAAATTAACATGAACTGTGTCACAAATAAGGGGCACACACACACACACACACACACACACACACACACACACACACACACACACACACACACAGAGTTGTTATATTATTCCACTACGCTGTTTTACGATAAATTTCCTTTTATGTAACCATTCTGAGTTACAACTGCCCTTCTTAAACGATGGACATCAACAAAAACGGATTAAACAGCAAAAATATCCAGTAGTAATAGTAGTAGTAATAATAATAAAAACAATTATAAGTGTACAATAATAATATCCACCGTACGATAACGTCTGCCTCCGCTGTGCCATACTTTGTTGACGTTCTGCTCCAGCGGCCGCCATGTTGGAAAAACAAAAGAGGCGCGGGAAACTGGCCGACTTCTGTATTTTGAAATGGCTTCTGTCCACTATAGGAACTTAAAATCGGGGACAATAATAACTTAAAACCGAGAATAATAATAACTTTACAACAGGGAACAATAACAAGGGAATCTAGACTATAATTTCATGGTTATTACGTTGATACAAACCTTCACATTAGGACCAAAACAAAAGGGACGCGATATTACTTGTATTACGCAACCTCACAAAAAATAATACTCTAGGATATAATTTCGCGGCTACTTTAAACATCCAATCGCCTCATATGACGATAAATATGGAGTATTATTTTTTGATCGCTATTAAAACAAAGTTACATCAAATTTCACGGCTAATACACACAATCACATCGAGAACTGGTAAAAACAAACGGGGAATTGTGATACCTTCTTCGCAGCAATTCTAATTATTCTCTTTGGTCTATACTTTCAGGGTTAATATATGCATAGAAATACAACCGGAATGAGAAGTATTTTGAGGACTATACCGATACTCCTCGTGATAAACCTTCATGTAATAACAATAAATAATAATAATAATGATAATAATAATAATAATAATGGTTCTAATTTAGATGTACACTAATTTCATGAGTGATATAAGTACCCAAATATTTCGAATTAACGGAAATATCATCATTATCATCATCATCATCTCATCCAGACCTGCACTTTAATGATTAATATAAGCATCCAAATATTTTGAATTGTACGGAACAGAATCATCGTCATCATCACCACCATCATAATCATCCATATCTCTTGTATTATAGTATCAAAACAGAACGAATAAGAAAAATTTATCAACCTCGTTCGTATGACTCCCGCGGAACAGCATCATCATCATCATCATCACCACCACCACCACCATCATCCAGACCACCCGTGTCATGGCATAAACCAAAATGAATGAGAAATATTAATCAACCACGTTCCCAGGACTACCAAATAAATAAAATCGTCTGGCTCATCATCATCAACACCACCACCACCATCCTCCTTATCTCCCGTGTTACAAGATGAAAACAAAATGACTGAAAAATATTATCAACCACATTCCCGTGACTCAGCTTAATGAAATCGTCTGTTACTCTAAGCTGAATAAAACCGTAGGATGGAAGAGCGTAGTAGAGTTATCCCAAGCATGAGGGATACTAAGGCCGTCAGAGCGAGACTGCCTTACGCAACTTAAACCTACAACGTAAAGGTCGATATAGAGAGAAGAGCATTGTTTTGACCGTAATAAGGAAGTTCCTAAGACGCTAAGCCTAAACCTGGGAATTACGGCCAGGGGTTAGTGCAAGCAGGAATCTTAGCACTTCTTCCTTAGCGATTTATTGTGCAATATTACACCTAAAACATGTATAATATTTATAAAGTTTTAATAACTATATAGTCAATATTAACATCATGCACAAGGATACTGAGGTGTTATACGCAAAATAAATCGCTTAGGAAGAGATGTAACGATATTTCTAATGCCACTTTAAATACGACACTATTATTTGACCTGACATTTCAAAGTTACGGAAGTGAAATTCTTGGAACTCTGAAATAAGAATGACGCCAGTATATATACCGGTATATATATATATATATATATATATATATATATATATATATATATATATATATATATACACCGTATATGGAGGAAGGAGCGGGGTGACATTATGCTGGTAACAGAAAGGCGACTCTTACGTAAGCTAACCTACAAAATAAGGGTCGATACTGAGGAAGTGCGTTGTTTTGGCCGTAGTAAGGAGGCTACTCACAGCTAAGCCTAAACCTGGCAATTACGGACGGTGTTAACCTCTTGACTAAGATGAAAATTTACTTTATGCAAGTATATTTATTTACCGTAAATATCAGACAATTTACTTCAACTTACCGATGATCTCTTGTAGGGGAGGGCTTACTGAGGGCTACACCTAATCCCTCCCCCACCTCGAAAAATATATCCTCAGCTGAATAAAATCGTCTGGAGGTAGAATGAATGAAGCTAAAAGTTCGTCATCGGAGTCAAGGGCAGGACACATTAATGCTTTGGGCTGTAATTTCAGGACTAATAATACGCATATGAACTCTTGAACAATTTCGGGATGGAAGAAATTTATACACTAAAATCGTGAGAAATTAATGTTATTAGGCTGATTATTATTAGAAGTCTATTTTTACATCACAACCTACCAAAAAAAAGGAAAAAAAGAAAAAAATTAGTAACAGTCCCTGCAACACAAGGCCCCTCTGAATATTAACCCAGTGGACTGCAGGCTGAAATTGCTCTCTCCTGCAAACCACTATCCCCTATTTATTTATTTAATTATCTTCTCTGAAGAAGGATCCCTCTCCAGCGCCAGATTACAAAAACATGATGGTTAACGAGAACTGCGTTGTTTATATGGATGGTTAACGAGAATTGCGTTGTTTATATGGATGGTTAACGAGAATTGCGTTGTTTATATGGATGGTTAACGAGAACTGCGTTGTTTATATGGATGGTTAACGGGAATTGCGTTGTTTTTAAGGATGGTTAACGAGAACTGCGTTGTTTATATGGATGGTTAACGGGAATTGCGTTGTTTTTAAGGATGGTTAACGGGAATTGCGTTGTTTATATGGATGGTTAACGAGAACTGCGTTATTTATAAGGATGGCTCACAAGAATTGCGTTGTTTATATGGATGGTTAAGAAAAATTGCGTTGTTTATATGGATGGTTAAGAAGAATTACGTTGTTTATATGGATGGTTAACGAGAATTGCGTTATTTATAAGGATGGCTCACAAGAATTGCGTTGTTTATATGGATGGTTAAGAAGAATTGCGTTGTTTATATGGATGGTTAAGAAGAATTGCGTTGTTTATATGGATGGTTAAGAAGAATTGCGTTGTTTATATGGATGGTTAAGAAGAATTGCGTTGTTTATAAGGACGGCTAACGAGAATTGCGTTGTTTATATGGATGGTTAACGAGAATTGCGTTGTTTATATGGATGGTTAACGAGAATTGCGTTGTTTATATGGATGGTTAACGAGAATTGCGTTGATTATAAGAATGGTTAATGATAAAAGGATGGACGAAAGAACTGCGTTGTTTATGAAGATAGTTAACGAGAGAATTGCGTTGTTTATAAGGATGGTTAACGAGAGCAGTGCCCTGTTTTGTCCGTACTAACGAGGCTGGTCCCCGTTAAGCCTAAACCTGGGAATTACGGCCGGTACTCACTGCACGACCGTTACTCTACCCGTCAATCATACCTACCATCCTCCCAACCTACCCTACCTATCTACCTCCCAACCTACCCTACCTATCTACCTCCCAACCTACCCTACCTATCTACCTTCCAACCTACCCTACCCATCTACCTCCCAACCTACCCTACCTATCTACCTTCCAACCTACCCACCTATCTATCTTCCAACCTTCCCTACCTATCTACCTTCCAACCTACCCACCTATCTATCTTCCAACCTTCCCTACCTATCTACCTTCCAACCTACCCTACCTATCTGCCTTCCAACTTACCCTACCTACCTACCTCCCAACCTACCCTACCTATCTACCTTCGAACCTACCCTACCTATCTACCTCCCAACCTACCCTACCTATCTACCTCCCAACCTACCCTACCTATCTACCTCCCAACCTACCCTACCTATCTACCTTCCAACCTACCCTACCCATCTACCTCCCAACCTACCCTACCTATCTACCTCCCAACCTACCCTACCTATCTACCTCCCAACCTACCCTACCTATCTACCTTCCAACCTACCCACCTATCTATCTTCCAACCTTCCCTACCTATCTACCTTCCAACCTACCCTACCTATCTGCCTTCCAACTTACCCTACCTACCTACCTCCCAACCTACCCTACCTATCTACCTTCGAACCTACCCTACCTATCTACCTCCCAACCTACCCTACCTATCTACCTCCCAACCTACCCTACCTATCTACCTTCCAACCTACCTTTATACCCCGCTCACCTTAATCTGGCCCATATTTGGTATTTCTGCGGCTTATTTCCCGTAGCGCAAACAGCGTAACTCAACCTCCTTTACGTATAATATTCTTGCATAAATCTTCTGGTTATAAAATCGTGTTGCAGCTCAATATTCACGATGGAAAGACAGTAATTTTACGGACAAACTGAACACGATTACACCACCTTGTAAAGTCTGCCACGTCCACACACTTTCCCCTGACACCGGAGGGATCTCTGTCAAGTACGGATTGTCCTTACCGTCCTCTGAATCTTGTCACCTCCCCATGACTATAAAGGAGCACTGATTCTTACTCAAAAAACGATGGCGACTATAATTTTTCATTCTTCCTACAGGCGATTCTTTTCAAATGACGCAATCCTTCTTAAGTGTTGAGGAAGCTAATAATCAATAAAATCGTCAAAGATAGATATAATACCATAAAAAAAAGGCACAAATACATGTTCAGTGCAGTAATCACAAAATAAATCAACCTCGCTTCACGTTAACATTACTACCAAAAACATACTACTACTAACCACCACTTTAACCCAAAACCTACTACTACTAAATGCCAAATATTACTACTAGCCACCTAATACCTACTACCACCTAACACTACCACCAACCTAGCACTAACTCTTAATCCTTCTACTCCTCACACTAAACATCTAACACTACTACCAATCTAGCACTATCCCCTAACACTTCTACCCCTCATACTAACCATCTACCACTACTACCAATCTAGCACTATCCCCTAACACCTCTACCCCTCACACTAACCCTCTAACACCTAACACTCAAATACTGGAACGATCAAGCCTCCACTCAAGCAGTACCGATCCTGACCTTGCCCTACAGAACGCATCCTCCCTCCCCCTCTCTCTCAGCATCCACACCTCGCCTACCCCCTACCCCCTTCCCCCCCTTCTCTCTCTCTCTCTCTCTCTCTCCGGTGACAAACTGGAGGAAAAACACGAAGAGGAAAATGGAGGCAAACGAATGGCGAAATAGGGAACATTAACCGATAATAATAATAATAATAATAATAAAAACTCGATAAAAAGGTTCTAGCGGAATGAACAAAGATGAAGAAAAATATGACCCAAAATACAGAAAAAAAAAATGGAAAAGACAGAGAAAAATTAACTCCTTTTGCAACCACATTCACAACCCGCAACACTTTTTCCATCGCGATTTATTTTACACATCACTGCACATCCTCTCTATTATGTACTGAGGCAAACTGTGTCGATATTCAATGCACATAACATACAAAAGAATAAGACTACGCAGAATAAATCGCTAAGGAAAAGGTGCTACGGAGCCACTATAATAAATTTCAGCATTACAAGGGCCACACGAGAGAATTTCCAACCCTCTGACTATATTTCCCTCAGCTGATCCAAATCGTCTGTGTGGATGCCTCAGTAAAATAACACGGCCATAAAAGCAAAATGGAAATAATAATGAGGATAATAATAATAATAATAATAATTAGTAAGTAGTAGTAGTAGTAGTAGTAAAGGCAGTAGCAGTAGTATTGGTAATTTTTTCTTTACTACCACTACTACTACTACTACTAATTATTATTATTATTATTATTATTATTATTATTATTCCCATTTTGCCTTTTGTGGCCGGGTTATACTGAGGCAGCCACAAAGACGATTTTCATCAGCTGTGGGATGTCCTAGTTGTCACAGGGTTGAAAATTCTCTCGTTTGGCCCTTGTAATACTGACATTTGTGGCTCCGTAGCACCTTTTCCTTAGTAATTTATTCATAGTCTTCTTCTACTACTACAATAATAATAATAATAATAATAATAATAATAATAAACTAAAAAATAAAAGATCCGTATCATAAACAGCGGAAGAGTCACGACAATCATCCAATTTTCGGCGCTATTTTCAAGAGCAAATAATAATAATAATAATAATAATAATAATAATAATAATAATAAAAACAACCTCTATCACTGCTCCCTGCACTGTGTCATGTGGGATGCAGTCTAATCATACCTAAAAATGACAGGTTGTAACTAAATGCAAGGTGTAAGTTTTAAAATGGTCGCCGGTGTTACAGAAACTGAAACGGAGGAGGAAATCGATACAGGGAAGCAGGGATGAAAACACTGAAACTAGAAGATAAATAAATAAAACTAAATCTAAAAAAATCAATAATGAAAAACAAGTTAAATTTTGGCAAAGGAAATGAAAGGATAATTTCTGACGGACGTTAAAGGCACGCACATTATTATTATTATTATTATTATTATTATTTATTATTGTGATCGCCCTGCATCCCACATCATAGTACTGTTAGCAATGATGTAGAGAGGACAGATATATTTTTAACTTCAATGCGTTTAAGATTTTACCATTAAGAAAATTGGGGCTCTTCATTCCTCTTCGCTTTAAGTGTCAACTACTTCACTCGGATGACGTATTTTTATTCTCCCTGACATTTTATTATTATTATTATTATTACCTCCGCCGTGGAGGTTATGTTTTCACCCCTGTCCGTTCGTTTGTTTGTTTGTTGGCTGGTTGGTTTGTGAGGATGATTACACAGAAACTACTGGACGGATTTCCACGAAACTTGGTAAAAGAATGGGCCTTGGCCCAAAACAGACTCCATTAAATATTGGTGCGGATCCAGATAAAGGTGCGGATCCAGGAATTTTTCTCACTTTCTTTAACAATGGGAGGTAAGGCGTTTTTCGACATTTTCGTAAATTTTTCACTCAATATTGCATGGATGTTGATGGCGGGGACATGCGCTCTACTGAGTGCCATTCGTTACTATTATTATTATTATTATTATTACTATTATTCCCATCACCATCATTATTATAATTAATATTTATACTGTTATTACTATCATTTATAATTATTATCATTTTTAATATTTTAATTTATGAGAAACTTTTCGACGGGGAAGCGTTTGGACACAGCCTTCGTTAACCTCTTCACGACGAGATCACTTTTCCAAAGTTAAATAAATTCCCGTGTCCGTAGCGAGAATAAAATACAAACGGCGGTGTAGGAAGAAAACACACACACACAGACAGACAGACAGACACACACACACACACACACACACACACACACACACACACACACACACACACACACACACACACACACACACACACAGGGTCGCCAAGAAGTGCACACATTTCTTGTCGGGGTGTTGTAGGAGGACGAAGGAGAGTGACAATGTCTTAAAGAGTCTGGGGGAGTGCCTGAAAGCGTGCTAGGGTGCCTGGGAGTGTCCTACAATACCTGGGAATGTGCTAGAGTGCCTGGGAGTGTGCTAGAGTGCCTGGGAGTGTGCTAGAGTGCCTAGAAGCGTGCAAGTGTGCCTAGAAAGGTGCCAAACTGCCTGAAAGTGTGCTAGAGTTCCTGGGAATGTGCTACAGTGCCTGGATGTATAAAGAGTGCGTGGGAGTGTGCTAGAATGCTTGGAAGTGCTAAGTGTGCTACAATACCTGGAAGGGTGCTGGAGTACCTGGAAGGGTGCTGGAGTACCTGGAAGGGTGCTAGAGTGCCTGGAAGTGTTAAGAGTGCCTGGAAGTGCGCTGTGTCTGGGAGTGTGTTGGAGTGCCTGGAAGAGTGCTAAGTGTGCCTTGGATAGAATGGGGGTGCGTGCAAGTGCCTGGGAGAGCGAATGCCTGGGAGTCAGTGGGCGTGAATGTGACCGCTTCGGAGAGGGAGAGTGGCTGGTAGGATGCGGGCAGAAACTATGGTGGTGATGAACTGCGAGTGGACGAGTGAGGGAGTGAGTGGCAAGGAGTGTGCGTGAGGACAAGTGCGTGAGTGAGGCAGTGTGAGTGAGAATGAGTGAGCGTTTGATTATGTGGTGGTGTGGCAAAGTGTGAGTATAAGTGTATGAGTGTGATGTGGTGTGAGTGGCAGTGAGTGTGAGAGTGTGAGGTCAGTAACCCCCCAGGCAGCAGCGCAGTAGCCTCCGCCCTGGTCCGCCCATCACATCACATCACTATCACATCAGCATGGCGGTGGGCGGGAAGGCTGTGGTGGTGTGGGCGTGGGCAGGCGTGGGCGGGGCGGGCGTGGGCAACATGTGAGCCACAACACCACCAGTAGGCCTAATATAGATCCCGGGAGGGGCCAGCGGCTGGGGGGTGGGGGGACGAGGGGGAGAGGGGAGGGGTGCCAACCCAGCCCGGCCCCGGGGAACAATCGAGGCGGCACCCCTCCCCTCCCCTCCCCCCATCACCCCCTCCCAGCGCCCACCGCCACGCCCGCCGCCACCCACACATAAAAACAGGGCGGGAGGGTGGGCGGCGAGGGCGGCGGCCGCCACAATGGCGCCCACGCATGAAGGCCACCCACCTGGCACCATCACCATCACCGGCCCGGCCCCGGCCACCACCGCCACACCACACCACCATGCCCACAACCCTGCTGTCCTGTGCTCTGCTCTGCTCTGCTCACCTACCCGTTATCATGGCGCTAACCCTGCTGCCTGTCCTGCTGGTGGTGGTGCTGGTGGAGGTGCAGAGGGCAGCGCTGGTGGTAGTGATGGTCGGGCCCCGCCCCAGGATACATGGTCCTCATCCTGTTCCTGGTGTGATGGGCCTCCTCAGCCATACCTACAGTCCACCACCCGGCTCGGGCCCGGCCTCTGCCTCTGCCTGTGGCTATGGCGGGGTCCAGGTGCTATGGGTGAGCCTGAGCCTGAGCCTGAGCTTGAGCCGGGGCGGGGCAGAGCGGGGCGGGGCAGAGCGGGGCGGGGCAAGGCGGGGCGGGGCGGGCACATGCTGACACTATCACTGGCACACTGGTGGTCACTGTTGGTGCTCCTTTACTTCATCGCACCTCACCTCACCTCACCCCCTTCCCCACCCTCATTCCCTGCCACAGCCACGGCGGCGCCCGCGTCCGTAGCACCACGCCCACCATGGGGGCGGCGGCGTGGCGGTGGCGTGGTGGTGTGCGGTGCGGGCGTGGCGGTGCGGCGGGCCACTACGCCGCCACCGCCGCCGACACTCTGAATGAGCGTGGGGCTCGTGCAGACTCCACGGGCCCCCGCCGCAGCCCTCACCACCCCACCACCGCCACCAGGGCCCCCGCCGCCGACCACACCACCACACCACACCACACACGCCTCACCATCCACACCACTATTCCTACACCATACCACACCACTATTCCTACACCATACCACACCAACTACCCATCCACCACATCCCATACTCCCTACACCACAAACTCTTCCCCCTCCACCACACCCCACACACTCCATACTGCTCCCTCCATGATATTCCCAGCCTCCTCAACCCCTCCCCGCCAGCACCCACCCCTACAACCTCCTCCACACCTCCCCTACCCCTCCCAGCCCTTCCCTCCACTACACGCCTTACCTCTCCCCTCCACTACTCACTCTACTCCCTCCCCTTCCCATCCCACCCGTCTATCTCACCCCCACCACCGGCTCCCTCCCTTCCCGCTCCCCCTCCACCTTCCCATACAACCAGCACCCCTCCAGCCCCTACTCCTCTTCCTACCCCCCCCACCCCTCTTTCTGCCAGCCTTCCTCCCTCCCTCCCCTCCTCTCCGCCACCCTCCAGCCCACCATAATCCCTCCAATCCCCTCTCTCCCACTCCATCTTCCCTTCCCCCTCCCTGCATTACTCTCGTCCCTCCCTCCCTCCCTGCCTCGCTCTCACCCTTCCTCGCTCTCACTCCTCCCTCACTGCCATCTCGCTCTCACTCTTGCTTCCCTCCCTCCCTCTCACGCTTGCCTTCTCTCTCTCTCTCTCTCTCTCTCTCTCCCCTCCTGCCTTCTACCTCTGCCAGCTCACTTCCCTCCCTCTGATTTCCTCTCCCTGTCTCTATCATTCCTCCCCTTCCTCCCTCCCAGCTCACTCACCTCCCTCCTCTTTCCACCCTGATTCTTGCCTCCTCCCTCCCTCACCCTCATTCCTCCCCTCCCTTCCTCAACACTTCCCTTTCTCCCTCCTACACTGGATCCATCGCCCTCCCCATCTCCTCCCTCCCAGATTCACTCATTCCTCCCATTCTCTTTTCCCTCCCCTACTCTTCCACTCTCTCTCTCTCTCTCACTTCCACATTCACTTATGCTTCCCTCCTCCCCAACTCCTCCCCATTCTCTCCTTCCCTCCCTCACACTTTCCTCCTCCTCCGTGACATCTCCCCTACCCTACATCTGCTATCCTTGTCTTATTCTGGTAATACAGCCCCACTCTTCAAGGAAACGCTTAGTATGGGTCATCCAGCCTACTGCAGTCAGCCTTTCTTATGCTCCCTTCTTCCTCTCTCCTCTCTGATATCCATTCTCTCCCTTCCCCATTTATATACCTCCCTTCGCCCTGATTCTTCATTTTCTTCTCTCCCTCTCTCCCGTCCTTAGTGTAATCCTCTCTCTTATATTCTTTCCTCCACATCATTTTCTTCCTTGTACTCTCCCCTCCACCCTGATTCCCTCGTTCTCTCCCTTTCTATCCACTGGTTCTTTCCAACCCTTCTCCCTGATTCTTCATTCTTTTCTCTCCCTCTCCCCCGCCATTACTTTCATCCTCTTCCTCACTTACATTCTTTCCTCCACTTCATTTTCTTCCATTTACTCTTCCCCCTTCCCTTCCTAATTCACTTCCTCCCTTCTCTTTTCTCCCTTACTCTGCTTTCTCTTTTCCCCTCCCTCTCTCATCTTCGTCTCTTCATCTCCCTTCTCTTCTTCCATGCTCCTCATTCTCTCCCTCCTTCCCCCTACCTCTAACTTTCCTCTGACCTCCCTATTCTCTTACTCCACATTCTTCTCTCCCTTTCTCCCTTCGTAGTCTCCTCCTCTTCCTACCTTCCTCGTTAATCTACATTCTTTCCTTTCTACCCCCTCTTCTTCCCTCTCCATTTCTCCCTCATTCTTCCCAATTTCTCCCTCATTCTTCACCATTTCTCCCTCATTCTTCCCCATCTCTCCCTCATTCTTCTCCATTTCTCTCTCATTCTTCCCCATCTCTCCCTCATTCTCCCCCATCTCTCCCTCATTCTCCCCCATCTCTCCATTCTTCCCCATTTCTCCCTCATTCTTCCCCATTTCTCCCTCATTCTTGCCCTTTTCTCCCTCATTCTTCCCCATTTCTCCCTCATTCTCCTGTCACTGCATATTCTCTCCCTTTTCCCTTATTCTTTGTTTCTTCTTCACTTCTCCCTAACTCCCTTCTACTTTTACTCTCCCTTATTTATTCACAATCGTCCTGTTCTTTCATTTTCTCCCTCTCTCCTCTTCCCTGCCTCCCTCAATCCCTTCCATCTATTTCTTACTCTCCCTGATTCATTCAAATTTCTCCCTCTCTCCTTCTCTCTCTTCCTTCCGTCCATCCATCCTTCACTCCCTCCCTTCCTACTATCATTTACCATCCCTACTTCATATTCCTCTCCCTCTCTCCCTTCCATCTCTTACTTTTCCTTTTTCAGCCTATTCCCTTCCCTCCCCTCCCTTCCATCTATCTCTTCTCTCCCTTAGTCATTCATCTAACTCCTCTCCTCTCCCTCCCTTCTCCTTTCCATCGCCTATTCTCCCTAAATTAATTCATACTCTCTCTCCTTCCCTCCATCTCGCCGATACCTCCCTCCCTTTCTCCTTCTCCCTCATTTATTCATTCTGTCTGTCTGTCTCTCTCTCTCTCTCTCTCTCTCACACACACACACACACACACACACACTTATTCACATTCTCTCCAAGCTCTCTCCATTCCCTCTTGTCTCCCTTAGTCTATCCCTCCCCCCCTCTCTCCCTCCCTATATCCCCCCTCCCTCTCCCTGATTAATTCTCATTCTTCCCTTCCTCACCCATCCCTCCCCCTCCTCTCTCCTAATTCTTAACTCTCTCTCTCTCTCTCTCCCTCTCAATTCTTCTACCTCTTCCTCCACCTTACTTCCTCTTCAACTCTTCTCCACCTTTCTTTCTCTCTCCTTCCTCCATCTTTTCTTTCCTACATATTCCTCCTCTCCACTTTTTCCTCCCCATCTTTTCTTTCCTCCACCTTCTATTCTCCTCGTCTTTCCTCTAGCATTCTTCCTCCACCTTCCTCTTCCTTTTCTCTCTTCCAACCTTCTTCCTCTACACCCTTTCTTTCCTTCAACATTCTTCCTCTCCTCTCTTCCTTCTCTTCCTCCCTCTCCTTTCATCCCTTCAGCCTCCATCACACGCACCAGGTTAAATATCACAAGCAATTGGAAATAGACATAACACCACATACGAATAATAATGATAATAATAATAACTTTCTTTCCTCCTTGCAGTCTTTCTTGTTTAATTGAGGTAGGCACTTCTACCCTCTAGAATTAACCGATTCCTACCAAGCCCCGACACAATGACCGGCCTATGACCTAGCTGTGTCCACACAGTTTTGGCTGCTTGGAGCAACGGCTGAAAAACTGATTTTTTTCATACTTTTCACGTCTTGAGCTGTAGAAGCATTACTAATGGGTGTAAAAAGCTTTGACTTCTTTAGGCGTAATCCTGAGGTCATTCGATATGGGAGGTGTTCCATCCATTTCCCCCCTCTCCTCTAGTTTTCGAGTGGCAACCCTGCGAAGATTGACCTCAGCACCCCAAGCAGTCTCGTTTAACTCTGGCAGGCATTTCAACCCTTCAGAATTAACCGATTCCAGCCAAACCTGGATACAATGCCCAGCCTATGACCTAGTTGTGTCTGCAAGGTTTTGGTTACTAGGCAACTACTCGTTGCCTAGCAACGACCCCCCTAACCCCTCCGTGGCCGTGGGTCCGGAAATCGTCGGGACCCAGTGGCCAGACCCGGCACCATTTATCAAATTTCTAAAATCGATTTTTATATTCTTACCAAAAAGAGAAACGTTTGGCGCACCTGGCAGTACAATTTTTAGCTTCCTAAACCCATCCTGTGCCTCGCGACGAAGAGTGAAAAAATTCGCAAAATGACTGCGTACACGCCAGTGCAAAATAAGCAAAGGAGCGAAGGAAATGGTTTGAAATTACTATATAGGTGTATTACGAAAAAAAAAAAAAAAATCAGTACATAATATGGGAGGCTTCATAAAAAAATATGAATCTTTTCACAATTTTTTCATGTTCATTGTGTTTATGCAAGAATCGAGTTATTTCTGTTGTGTGGGTGGTTTGTGTCCAAAGAGAGGCAAAAGATGGTATTTTTAGACTCTAACCAGATAAGGGTCCTCCTTTGTGTGTACAGACTGAACTGCAGCAGCTAAAATCCGATAAACCTGTTTAGAGCTGGCCATCGTCGCCTACCGGCTAGTATTAATAATAATAATAAGTGGTGGATGGGGGCGCTCACCATCCACTCACTCGGTGTAGTGCTGCTGTTGGGTGTTTGCCCTTTCCTCTCCTCCATCCTTCTTTCCTTCCATCCTCTTCTGTCTTTCTTTCCTTCATTCTTTCCTTGTCCTTCTGCCTACGGGTGACTTTACACTCCCTCTTGTGTCTTTCATTCCTTCATTTTTTCCTCTTCCTTCTGCCTGTGGGTAACTATACACTGAGTGACAAGCCAAATGGTTTCCTGAACACCAGGAAACCATTTACTACGCTGGGTGGTAACCATAAAACCAAATTTTGGCGCCTGGTGGTTTAGTGGGTAATTATTGTGCTCCAATCGGTTTGAGCCGGTGAAGGTTTATATCCAAGGGATGGTTGGGGTTTATTGCTCACGTAATGCCACTCAGGGATGAGTGAGGCTGGTCACTCTCACCTTAAATGTCAGGACCAACTGCCTAGCCCCGGGCTCCTACGCTCCTCATGGGGCAACGTAGGATTGGATGATGGATGGATGGATGAATAATAATAATAATAATAATAGTAATATTAAAACTTCCGTCACAAGGATATAGTGATGGGTAAGAACGACGAGGGCAATAACAATAAGAAAATTATACTAATATAATTAATAATAATAATAATAATAATCCCACAATCCCACATATTCCTCACAACATGATAATATTCTCAACCGTAACAATATTCATTCAGTCACCAATCCTACATATCAGCTTTACTAATAATACGCTTACTGAGCATAAAACCAATAATGATACGCAGAAATTAATACTCTGTTAATATGCTAAGAAGTAATACTCTTAACATGCTGAGAATACTGATAGGCTAAAAAGAATATGCCTTGACAGTGATACATTTAGCAAACTCTATAACTTTTAATATACAATGCAATGCTAAGCTATACTGTTTCTCTTTTTATCTTGGCCTAAAATTGTCATCTTTCTAATTCCAGTGCCGAGTTGCAGCACTAGATTAACGCCAGAATATGGAGCTAGTCACGAAGAGGTGCTACGGACAGGATGTGGAGCCGAAGCTTTGCCTGTTTCCGTCTGCCAATGAGTTACGTCAAATAGGCTGCAAAAAAACTAAAATATGGGCCAGAAAAAAAGAAAAAGAAAATGATACAAAAAAAAACTAATATTGCTACATGATAATTAATGAGAGAGAGAGAGAGAGAGAGAGAGAGAGAGTTAAGGAAACATATTTATATAAAGATGAAGGAATTATAGAGGAAAACATTAAGAGGAAGAAACAGGTCAGGAGGGAGAGAGAAGAATGGAGGGAAGGGAGGAAAGTGGGGAATGGAGGGAAGGGAGGAAAGTGGGGAATGGAGGGAAGGGAGGAAAGTGGGGAATGGAGGGAAGGGAGGAAAGTGGGGAATGGAGGGAAGGGAGGAAAGTGGTGAATGGAGGGATGGGAGGAGAGAGGAGGGAAGGGAGAAAAGAGAAGAATGGAGGGATGGGAGGAAAGTGGTGAGTGGAGGGAAGGGAAGAAAGAGGAGACTGGAGGGATGGGAGGAGAGTGGAGGGAAGGGAGGAAAGAGGAAAATAGAGGGATGGGAGGAAAGTGGAGGGAAGGGAGGAGAGTGGAGGGAAGGGAAGAGACTGGAGGGAAGGGAGGAAAGAGGAAAATGGAGGGATGGGAGGAAAATGGAGGGATGGGAGGAAAGTGGTGAGTGGAGGGAAGGGAGGAAAGAGGAAAATGGAGGGATGGGAGGAGAGTGGAGGGAAGGGAGGAGAGTGGAGGGAAGGGAGGAGACTGGAAGGAAGGGAGGAAAGAGGAAAATGGAGGGATGGGAGGAAAATGGAGGGATGGGAGGAAAATGGAGGGATGGGAGGAGAGTGGAGGGAAGGGAGGAGAGTGGAGGGAAGTAGACAAGAAAGTGGTGGAACAGAAGGAAAGATGAAAGTGGAGCGAGGGAAGGGAAGAAGAAGGAAGTGGAGGAAAGGAAGGAAAGACGAGTGTGCAGGAAAGTGGAGGAGGGAGGGAAGAAAGCAGAGGGAAGGGAGGAGGGAGGGAAGAAAGCTGAGGGAAGGGAGGAGGGAGGGAAGAAAGCTGAGGGAAGGGAGGAGGGAGGGAAGAAAGTTGAGGGAAGGGAGGAGGGAGGCTGGGAAGAAAGCTGAGGGAAGGAAGGAGGGAGGCTGAGGAGCATGGAGGAAAGGAGAGGAGTAGGCCTATGGTGATGGTCTGCTTGAGGGAGAAGAAAAAGGGGGGAGGGGGAGGGGGGAAGGAACAAGGGAGGGAGAGAAGGAGAAAGGAGGTGGGCAAGCAGGGAAGGTGGTAGGGAAGGGGGAGGGAGAAGGGAGGCTGAATAGAGGGTAGGCTATGGAGAGAGAGAGAGAGAGAGAGAGAGAGAGAGAGAGAGAGAGAAATGGTGTCAACGAAGGGAGGGGAGAGGTGAAGGAGGGGAAGAGAATGCAGTAAGGGGAAAGAGAGAGAGGAAGAGAAGGAAAGAAAGTGAGGGAGAGAGGGAGAGAAGGAGAGAGAGGGAGTGAAAGAGACTAAGTGAGAGGGGAAGAAGAGAGTGAGGAAGAGGGGGAGTGAGGAAGAGGGGGAGTGAGGGAGAGGGACAGAGTGATGAAGAGAAGGAGTGAGGGGGAGGGAAAGAGTGAGGAAGAGAGGGAGTGAGGGGGAGGGAAAGAGTGAGGAAGAGAGGGAGTGAGAGTGGAGAGAAAGAGTGAGGGGAAGGTAGACAGTGAGGAAGAGAGGAAGTGAGGGGGAGGGAAAGAGTAGGGAAGAGAGGGAGTGAGAGGGGTGGGAAAGTGTGAGGAAGAGAGGGAGTGAGGGGGTGGGAAACAGGGAAGGGAGGATGAGA
>NC_137013.1:38568609-38573609 GCF_032717465.1 Coenobita brevimanus | reverse complement strand
TCACACGCCAGCAGCCTTTAATAATCATAAATAATGCGTGGTTTTAGCTGGAAAAAATATATAGACAAACTCGCATGGTGTTAGGGAGAAAAAAAAAATCTAACTCAGGCCAAAGAATCGAATATTTTACCGAGAATTTAATATTATTTCAAAATTTTCACTGGCTCACGGACGACTCTGACGGGATACGTTACATAGAGCCTTGATCTTCAAAACAATATGTCTCCCCCAAAGGCGAAAAAATTAGAAGGTAACTATAATAATAATAATAATAAAAATAATAATAATAATAATAATAACATGTCACCGTCTACGGTTCAAAAAGCGTAGATTATGAAAAAAGAAAATAATGCAAGTATACCATATTTTCAAAGCATAGTACAAACCTATATATACTGTCAGAAGGGCTAGCTCAAATAACACTAAAAATAATGACGTTAAAATCCCATGAAAACGTTTCCAGTCAAGAAAAACGTTCCTTCTTTCAACAATTATTTTGTTTCTTTTTCACCTAAACTGGGTCCAGATTTTCGTCATTTTGCAGCTTATTTCAGGCAGCTATGTGGTCGAAAAAGACGGTGCCACGGTCCTGCATCCTGTCCACAGCACTTCTTCGTGACTAGCACCATAGTCTAGCGTTTCTCTCTCGTTACAGCTCAGGATTTAAGATGGGGAGGTGGTAATTTAAGGCCAAGTCAGAGTAAAATAAAAACGGGTCTCGTGTGTACTGTAGCGGTCGGCGTGCGTAAGCCTCACATTACTGGCTATGCACATGTTCACGTTGTGTTTTACGGGATACAGAAGGGGCAACAAGGTTATATTTTAGGTGGTTTTTTAAAGTTTTCGTAACACCTTTTCCTCTGCCATTCATTCTGCATATTACAACTCGTATCTTATGTAACTGATGCAAACAATACTGACATCGAGGGAAGAAAATAAAATACAAGAGAAGGTCATGGAGTAATATGCAAACTAAATCGCCAAGGAAGGGGTATTACGAAGCCTCTTATGTTACCCTGAAATTAATAGCTCTTAGTATGTGATATATTTCCTTTTCATCCATTCCTAGGAAATTTTCATGACTATTCTTCTATACTGCAAGGTGGTAATTCTCACTTATTCCTGCCAGACAGAGTTCGGAATGGCTTAAAAGAGGGAGGGCAGCCATACTACCTTGCTAACCTTGTCTCACTCATAAAACAGATATCACAGGACATCCTTCCTCATGAACAACGGCCACGAAGATAACAATAAATCTACTAGTGTTTGCTTTCCAATATACTCTCTCTCTCTCTCTCTCTCTCTCTCTCTCTCTCTCATACTTTCACTACCATATTCTCAATTTCCTTCCTCTCATTCCTCTTCTCTCTCAGTATTCTCATAACACACTCCTCTCATTCCCTTTTTCACCTTCTGAGAGAGAGAGAGTACACTGGGACTATTGCTACAGCCTGCCTACAACTATTCCTGGACGTCTCTCTTTTAAAACTTCGGCTCGCTGGTGTCATGGCTCTGTTCTCCCTCCGGAGACCTACTGCCAGCTCCTGCTTCAGGTCCTCACCACCCAGAGTTCCACTTCCCCGTTCCGCGAAAGCAGGTTCAGTTCTTTCCCCCCCTTCCTTCTTCAGCGGTGAGCACGCGGAGCTGAGTTTACTCTTGGGCCTCGGGAGCTCAGTGTTTCCAGTCTTACCCTTCCTTCAGTGACAGTGGACTTCATAATTTTCTCCTTCGTTACAATGTTCCCTTTCTCACTGGGCCTTCAGGCCTCCCCCCCTTTCTTTCTTCTCAGATCCTGTGACGATGTCGGATAAGTCTCGCTGCGCCTCCCTAAATGTTCGGCGTCTTTCACCAGGGATGGCAACCACACTGCCCCTCCCACTCTGACTGCATCTGGGACAAGGCTTCCGACCCGGATAGCTGCACGGTGTGCTTTGAGTGGCTCTCCTGACTTCAGTCCGGTGAAGTTGCTGGGAAGGACGTCTCCAAGATGTCTCTACACGGGACGTTTGTCTCCACTAACATGGCGATACTGGCTGAAGCTATGGCTTCCACCTAAGATGCCCTGATCCACTCTGCCATGGAGGCCGCGGCAGACGCCAGGGTCAAGGCTAGGAGTGAGACTTTTCATTTCAAGCCCAAAGAAATTAAAGCCAACCTCATCCATTCGCCACCGTTTGCAGTGGCACTCATCCCATGTGATCAGACTGATAAATGCCTGGCCTCCCAGCCTCCCATAAGCAAGCTAGATACAAAGGGGGTGTCCTTCAAGACTCCCTCAGCCAAGCATTCTCATCCTTCCCTCGGGTCCTCTCACAAGATGAAAGACCATCGTTCTCCTCCTCGACGCTTTTTCACCACCATGAAGAGAAAAGCAATAAGAAAGACCCCGGGAGGCAGCAGGAGAGGAAACCGCGGCAGACCAAGGGCCACAAGTGTTGAGGGGGCCGACAGGACAAAGTTCAGGGACGACTGCGTCTCAGGTCCTGGGCCTCCTTTCTGGCTGGCATGAGGTGGCCAGAGGGTACCTGGGTGTCCAGGGTGGTGCGGCAGGGCCTCACCTGACCCTGGCTCAGCCAACCCCTCTTGCTTCCCTGGCCAGCAACCGCCACAATATGGAGACATGCAGAAAGGATGTTCACAAAGGGAGTGATGGAGAAGGTGAAAGGGAAAGTTTTCCTCTCTTGCCTCTTCACCGTTCCCAAGAAGAACTCAGACAAAGACAGGCTGATCGCGGATCCCAGCATCCTGAACAGCTTCATCATTATGACTCCGTTCAGGATGACAACCTCTGCCCAGGTCTGCCTCCATCTTCGTCCAGGCTCATGGTTCGCAGTGGCTAATCTGCAAGACGCTTACTGGCACGTCCCTATCCATCTGCAGTTCAGGAAATACCTGGCCTTCCAGATGGACATGGAGGTGTTTCTGTTCACCGTGCTGCCTTCAGGTCTCTAAATAGCTCATCAAGTGTTCTCCCAACTCACAAAGGTAGCGGCATCAACACTAGTTGCTCAAGGGGTAGACGTCATGATGTATCTCGACGATTGGCTGTTCATGGCGCCATCAGCAGCAGAGTTGGAGACATCAGTGGTGAAGACCCTCGCTATGGCTGGCTCTATGGGCTTCAATGTCAACCTGGAGAAGTCATCTCTCTTACCGACACAATCCCTAGATTGACTGGGGCTTCAGTGTGACTCAGGACGAGCCATCCTTTGTCCGTGGGAGGACAACAGGGAACGATTATGCTGCCACCTCTTCTGCGTGGTGCACTCCAACTTTGTTTACCTGCAGGAAATGGGAGGCCCTCAAGGGCACCCTGAACTTCGCAATGGAAATGGTGCCTCTGGGGAGGCTCCACCACAAGAGACTCACCTTCCTAGGCAACTGAACTTTCCCCAGAGCAGGAGACGAACTATGCACCTTCCTGTCACACCTATGACACCTGCTTCTCCCCTGGTTCTCCCCCGAGATCCTGAACTGCTGGTGCCCATGGACATACCTGGACCCTGCAACCACTGTCACCACTGACGCCTCAGTTGATGGCTGGGCTATCAGTCATCGAAGGGCCACCAAGACTTTGGGAGACGGGACCGGCTCCTCGCCAAGGAACATATCAATGTCAAGGAACTGTGGGTGGTGGCTTGTTTCATCTCAGACAACCCAAATGTGCTGTAACAGACTGTTAAGTTTCAAACGGACAACACTACCGTGGTTCACTGCATCAACCACCAAGGAACCTCATGGTCGGAGGAGCTCCTGACAACAGCGGAGCTTCTCTTTCACAGGGCTGCAAAGAGAGAGCTTCATCTGGAGGCCTCCTACATCCCAGGAGAAGAAACCGAGTGGGTGGATGCCCTGTCGCACTTCAGGGACACTTCAGTAAAGTGGACCCTCAAGTAACTGGTTTCCTGATGACTCGTCACCAGATGGGACACACCGGAGGTGGATCTCTTCGCCTCCAGCATGTTGGCTCAGCTTCCAAACTACGTCTACCTGACAGAGCCAACAGCAGCAGGGGGCCCCAGTGCATTTTCTGTTGAGTGGAACAGATGGAAGTACTGTACATCTATTTGTTCCCTCCACCCTGCCCTATTTGTTCCCTCCACCCTGCACCTCAATCATCCTGAGAGTGTGTCGGAAGCTCCGCTCATTTTGGGGCAAAGTTCTCCTGCTGGCCCCTCTCTGGCCAGCACAGCCCTGGTGCACCAATCACTCCACCTGGTACCCCAACCCCCTCTTCCTGGGAATGAATTGCCTCCACAGCTCCATCTCCCCCAGGATGTTGTCGAGTCTCCGGCTCCACACATGGAGTTTCTCTGTTCCACACTCCAACGATCATTACCACAGGAGGTGATGAGGGACACCCTAGCAGACCTCAGACCATCATCGACTCAGCAGTACGAGTCATGCTGGAAAGCCTTTACTTTACCTCCTTCCTGCACCAACGAGGAGAAAGAGTGCCGACCAAAGCGTCAGTACTCACATTCCTGTCCCACATGGTGCATAATCGTGGTATGGCACTACCCACAGTGGTAGTGCACGTGGCCACCCTAGCAGACTCTCTCCGCTTCAGCTATGGTCTGGAGCTTTAAGAGAGACTGCTTGCCCTGGCCAAGAGAAGCTTATTCCAACATCACCCTCCACCCAGAAGGGCTCCACCTAATTTGTCACTGCAGAAGGTCCTAGACCTCCTGCAATCAGACCAATTCATCTCCCTTGCTCTCCCTAGGACCTCCTTGGCCGGGCAACCTTTCTCCTAGCTCTAGCTATGGGTCTCCGATCCTCGCAGCTCCGAGACATCACGCGCTACCCTGCATGTACTACATTTGCAGAAGGGGATAGAGCCGTCACCCTCTCTCCTACAATTTCATTACCATATTCTCAATTTTTTTCCTCTCATTCCGCTTCCCTCTCAGTATTCTCATCACACACTCCTCTCATTCCATCTTTCACCTTCTGAGACAGAGAGAGAGAAAGAGAGAGAGAGAGAGAGTACACTGGGA
>NC_137013.1:38311109-38563609 GCF_032717465.1 Coenobita brevimanus | reverse complement strand
TTTTTTTCTCTCTCTCTCATACACACACAAAGCACCCGGATCTGCCATACACCATCATACGCAGTAAATCCCATGGACCTCCCACAACGCTCTTCAATACATCTCTATACACACTGCCATTCCATTTTCAAGAGTAGCACTAGTTTTAATTATAATGTATTTGTGGGTTAATTTACTCTCATATATTTTTCAGTCATTAACTTCGGTGCAATCCTAATGTTTTAAATGTCACTACTGCTTCAAAACGTCTATACCTACCTGCCCACCTACCTTCCTTCCTACCTACCTACCTACTTATCTATCCACCTACTAACCAACCAAACAACCTACCTATCTAACTACCTTCCTACTTCCCTCCCTACTAAACTACCTACCTACGTACTGTACCTACTTATCTATCAATTTATCAACCTACCAACCAATCTATCTATCTACCTACTAACCAACCAACCTAACTATGTACCTCTGCTCATCCACTCCTCCTTCATTATCAACTTCCCTACAGTATCCACGATGGCTGGGTGGTGCAGCATTTGTCTGGCGATCAGTGTGTGAAGTTAATCTTTCTTTCATTATTCTTCCAAATGTTCGCACCCAGACACACATAACCTATACTCCTTTCACCTTAACTTGGTCCAGCTCTTCGTCTTTTTTTTTTTCAGCTTATTTCCCGTAGCTCAGTGGCAGGAAAAGACAATACTATGGCTCCACACCCGTTGACTCCTTTCCACGGCACTTCTTCATGACTAGTATTATATTCCAGTGTTAATCTATCGTTATAAATCGGCATTCAAGATGGAAAGATCGTGATTTTTGGCCAACTTAGAATAAAAGGAGTATAAACAACCTCCATCTACCTACAGTGCCTACCTGTCTAACCCTTGCCTACCTGCCAGTACCTTTTAATATTTATCTACCTACCTACCTACCTACCAGCCTACCGACTTACATACCTACCTACCTACCACTTATTTAACCTATCTACTCCTTACATTTCTTTTAACTATCTACCAATAACATTTTTATTTCTGTCTCTACCTCGCCACCCATCTACATATCGATCCCTTCCCCATCAACCTACCTCTCCCTACCTCCCTAACCCCCTCCCTCCCTCCCTACAACACCCACGCATCCACCTACTAACCTTTAAGTCAGTAGAAGTTTGTTGTATTTTAACTCTCTCTCTCTCTCTCTCTCTCTCTCTCTCTCCACACACACACTCTTCCCTCTACCACTAACCTGTCCCCTCTTTTGCACACTTATCCCCTCCCCCCCTCTCTTAATCCCCTACCCCCTACTCCTCTCACCCCCACCAACAACCTATCCCCCCTCTCTCTCATCTCTCCCTCCCTTCCTGTCTCTCCCCCATCTCTCGTAATCTCTCCCTCCCTTCCTCCCTCCCCCTCACTCACTCTTGCTCTCCCCCACCCCCTCCCACCATTGCTTCTAATCTCTCCCCCTCTCCTTCACCACCATCCCCTTCCCCTCTTTCTTCCATCCCTCCCCTCTCTCTCACTCCACTCCCATCCCCCTCTCCCCCACCATCGCCCCGTCTCTCTCTATCTCTCTCCACCCGCTCCTTTCCCCTATCTCCCTCTTTCTCTCCCAGACCATCTCTCCCTGACTCCTACACTACCATCCTCCCATCTCCCCCCTATCTCCCCCCCCACCATCTCCCCCCTATCTCTAACGGTTGTACAGGGGGGGGGGCAAGAGATAACGATGGCGACCCCGTGTTATCAGTTAGTGTGTCTGATAAGCTGCCCTGATGTGGGGACGAGGTGTGCACAGAGGTGAGTGAAAAAAGAGAGAAAAGTGAGAGAGAGAGAGAGAGAGAGAGAGAGAGAGAGAGAGAAATATGGACGGAAGATCTAACATACAGTAGGCGATATGGGAAGGAGGTATGCAGACGAGAGAAAATTAGAGAAAGAGAAAGTAAAAACATAAAAATAAAACAAAAAAGAAAGAGAAAAAGAAAGAAAAGAGAAATGACAACCCCTTCACCACGACGACGTCTTGCTTTATCAGGACGATTTTACTCAGCTTAGCAATTTTTTTCGAGCGAGGTGAGCAGATTAACAAAAAAAATAAATAAATAAATAAATAAATATATAAAACTAGTTAATCGAAGGTAAATCGGTAAATACAGAAGTCTGAAGAATAAAAAGGAAATATTTCGTCATTTACTTGAAGTGGCTGCCGATAAGGAGACTAAAGAGATGATAAGGGAGAGGGTAGTAAAAGTGGAGATAGCCAGGATGTGAGGAAAACTTAATCTGATGCGTGGATGGATGGATGGGTGGGTGGGTGGATAGGTGGGTATGATAGGTGAATCGATGAAGGATGGATAGTTGTGACTGGTGGATGGATGGATGGATAGGTGGATGGATAAATGGATGAATATGACTTAAGAGGATGGGTGGATGGAGAGAGAGGTGGATTTATGAAGGCTGGGTGGATGAATGAATATAATAGATAGGTGCATGGATGAAAGATGGACGGCGTGATATACGAGTGGACTGATGTGGGATGGATGGATGGATGGATAGATAGGTGGATGGATGCATAGATGACGTGGACCTGAAATGGGATGGAACTGACAGGTGATCAGACTGACTACTCGGTCGGTATGACGGATGGATGGATGGATAGAATGTTGGAGAGAGAGAGAGAGAGAGAGAGAGAGGTGGTAGGGAACACACACCTGCGTTGCATTTGTAGGAGGAGAAAGAGAAGGTGCAAAAGGGAAGACAAAGGGTTACCGTCCACCTCTCTCCCCACCCCTACTATTACCCTTTATACCACCGCTCCATCACCATCATCATCATCATCATCATCAACTAAAGAATGACTAAATTGGTAGAAACAGTCACACATTCACTCTCCTTATTCTTATGTCCATTGAAATCTCTCTCTCTCTCTCTCTCTCTCACACACACACACACACACACACACACACACACACACACACACACACCACCGCTATCATCATCAAAGACAAAAATGGAATAAACAGTTCCCCCCTTCACGTCCGATTCCTTGTACCCTTCCTCTCACCCAACACTATTCTTTGTCCAAATCAAACTTCTCCTCCTCCCTCCTTCTCCTCCTTTTCTTCTACTTCCTCCTCCTCCTCCTCCTCACCCAACTTGCCCCATCTACATCCAGGTCCATCAACAGAGCTAAACAATAGAGGAAAACAGTCGAAACAAAAGTCCTTTCACTCTCTTCCTTTTCTTCCCTCGACACTACTTCCCCCTCCCCCCTCAAAACCACCAAAGTCCTCTTCTTCTAACTGCTCTCTCTCTCTCTCATTCTTCTGCATCTTACCCCTCACACTCTTCCTTCTTGACATTTTTCCTTATCAGACTTATTCTATGTACTTCATTTACAAGGCAAAATGAAAAGAATTGCCCCCCCCCCTCCCTTTTCCCCTCAATCATTCTCTTCATTCTTGTTGTCCCTTTGGTTCTTCATTCTTCCCTCTCCTTGACATTTTTCCTTAACAGACTCATTCTTTTCACTTTGTCTAAATGGGAAAATGAAAAAATCCTCTCCTCATTCATCTTCACCCTTCTTCATTCTTACCTCTTCCTTCTCCTCCTCAGCATTTTTCCTCTTTAGACTCCGACTCTTTTCTTCATCTTCTTCTAAATGGAAAAATGAAAAAGTTACTCCCTTTCCCCTCAATCCTTCTCATCATTCTTCTTGTCTCTCTTCATTCTTCCTCTTCATAGTTCTCCTTTTCCTTCTCATCAGACTCTCTCTTTTCTTCTTCTATGTGTAAAAATGACCACTCCCTTCCCAGTCACTCTTCATTCTTCTTGTCCCTTCGATTCTTCATTCTTACCCTTCATGCTCTTCCTCCTCCTCAACCTTTTTCATCACTCACTCTTCTCCTACATGGAAAAATGAATGAGTTACCCCTCTTCCCAGTCACTCTCTTCATTCTTGCCACCAACCGTGATTCATTCTTCTTCATAATCTCCATTCATTTTTTATTTTTATTCTTCACTATTATTATTCATTTCACTGTTGCCATTTCCTGATTATTTTCATCTCCGGAGCGACTTATCGTACGGGAGATGGATATATATATATATATATATATATATATATATATATATATATATATATATATATATATGGCCTTAGTAAAGCCCTTATCATACACGATGCTCTAAAAACGAAGGAAGGAGAGAGGAAGGGAGGGAGGGAGGAAGGAAGGAAGGGGAAGGAAAGGAAGGTGAAGGGAAGGGAAGGATGGGGAAGGGAAGGGAAGGGAAGGGAAGGGAAGGGAAGGATGGGGAAGGGAAGGGAAGGGAAGGAAGGGGAGGGGAAGGGAAGAGAAGGAAAGGGAACGGAACGGAACGGAAGGGATGAGAAGAGAAGAGAGGAAGGAAGGGAAAGGAGAGAAGCAAGGAAGGAAGGAACGAACGAAGGAGGGAAGGGAAGAGGGGAAGGAAGGAAGGGAAAGGAGGGAGGGAAGGAAGGAAGGAAGGGAAAGGAGGGAAGGAAGGAAGGAAGGGAAAGGAGGGAAGGAAGGAAGGAAGGGAAAGGAGGGAAGGAAGGAAGGAAGGGAAAGGAGGGAAGGAAGGAAGGAAGGGAAAGGAGGGAAGGAAGGAAGGAAGGATGGATAGATAGCAGATGGGAATGAACATATTAACGGATGTATGGGACGGGAAGACTAAAAGGAGAGAAAGGAAGGGGAGACAGGGAGAAGGAGACAAATAAATCTAAGGAGGGAGAGACAGAAGAAGGAAGAGAGACAGAGAGAAAAGACGACAATAAGAGACAGAAATGGAGAGAGACGCTGATGAAGAGATAACGACAGAAAAAGAGTGACAGACAAAGAACGAAGGCAAAAAGGGACAGAAAGGAGGGGGAAAAGAAACGGTGACAGAAAATGATCAGAGAGAGGCAGAGAGAATTAGAAAAAGTGCAAGAAAAAAGCAGAAAGGCGACAGAAAAGGAAGACAGAAAGACATGAAAGGAGAGAAAGGGCAACAGAAATGAGAGACAAAAGGGGAGAAAGAGAGACTGAAGAGGGAGAAGGGGGGAGAGAAAGAGATGACATAGGGAGGGAAAGGGAAGGGAAGAGATGAGACTGGGAGAGGAAGGGAGTGAAAGAGAAATAGGGAGAAGAAGGGAGAGGAAGGGAGACAGGGAGACAACACAAAAATACCTATCACCCTGCCGTCATATCTGCAGACACTTTCAATTCTCCCTCACCACCGTCGTCGGGGGAGGGAGGGAGGGGGAAGGAAATGAGGGGGGAGGCAGAAGAGAGAGGGAAGGGAGGGAGAGCGAGGAGGGGAAGGGAGAGAGGGAGAGCGAGGAGGGGAAGGGAGAGAGGGAGAGGAAAAATGAAGATGGGAGTGAATGAGAGCGGATAAGAGGGAAAGGAAAGGACAGAATGAAAGAAGGAAGTGAGAGGGGTGAGGAGAAAAGGGGAATGGAGAAGAAAGGAAGGAAGGAAGAAAGAGAGGGGAGGGGAAAGGAGAGGAGGGGAGGGGAGAGGAGAGGAGAGGAGAGGAGAAGAGGGAAATGGTGGAAGGGAAAGGAAAAGTGAGTGAAGTAATGAGGCTAGAGAGGGAAGGAGAGAGTGAGGAAAGGAGGGAGAAGGGATATGCATGGAAAGGGAGAAGGGAGGAAAGTGAAAGGTGGGGGGAGGTAGGAAAAAGGGGCAGGCAAGGAGAGAAAAGAAAGGAGGGAGAAGCGAGAGGAAAGAGAAGAGAGCGGGGGAAAAGGTTAATAAGGTTGGAGGAAGGGGGAGAAGAATGGAAGAGGAGATATAAAGAGAGAGGGGAAGGGGGGAAAATCGGGGGAAGGAGAAGAATGGGAAGATGCAAAGAGAAGGAATGGGAAAAGAGGGAAAGAGAAAAGAGATGGGCAAAGAGAGGAAAAGGTGGAGAGGAAAAGAGGAGGAAAAAAGAGGAGAGAAGAGGAGAAAAAATAATATACGGGAGTAGAGGAATGAATGCAGGAAGAGACCAGGAAAGGGGAGAAAAGAGGAAGGAATGGCGGAGAGAGAGAGAGAGGAGGGGGGAGAATCTTACCCTCTTCTCTCGCTCTCTTCCTTTCGCCTTCCCCCCCTCACTGCATTCCCCCCACCTCCTCCCCTGCCCCCTCTTTGCATCCTCTCCCCTCACGTACCACTCCCTCCCCCTCTCTCCCTTCCCCTCCTTAGGCCTCCCCCCCCTCTCTAGGCGACTAAGTTAAAGACGCCCTCCCTCACCACCTCCTCAGCACACACACACACACACACACACACACACACACACACACACACACACACACACACATTCACTACTTCAGGTACACATACAAGCCCCAAATCACATAAACAAACATGCATACATACATACGAGTACATACACACATAAAAACAATATGCACACACAAAAACGACACAAGCCCAAAGTACACACGGATACACACATACATAAAAGCCCCAAATCACATACATACCTATACATACATGCCCCAGATCACAAACCTATACATACATACACACACACACACATTCCGTATATATTCAGTATACAGAAGACTGACAAACAAACACACATACATATACAAAACAAACACAAATATACAAAGAAAAACACAGACAGTAAAGTAAGTATTGTACAGTCAGCTCAAAAATTCATGTCTCCTCTCCAGTTCCGTTTTCTGTGGACTTCAAAAACTACGTGAAAATACAGCAAGTGACAAAAATACATCACACTGAAATTCAAGGTCCAGGAAGAAGCAGAAGAGGTGACAGAACTTTTGATGGCGACTGTACATGGATAGATAAACAGATTGATGGGTGGATAGACATAAATTTCTAAAAGGGTAGTTCTTATAGAGGGAATCATGAATACAGATGGAGATGTTACAGAGAAACTGATAGATTTGCATACAGTACTGCCCTCCGTGTGTGTGTGTGTGTGTGTGTGTGTGTGTGTGTGTGTGTGTGTGTGTGTAATGCCTGAGTATGTGAGTTAGTTATGTCTGTTTGAATGCGCTAATGTATGCATGTATATCTAAGCATTGTGTGTGTGTGTGTGTGTGTGTGTGTGTGTGTGTGTGTGTGTGTGTGTGTGCGTGTGTGTGTAACCATGCGCATATACAAACAAGCATAAACCTGAACGTAAAGCCTACCATCACAATTACAACCCACATTAACCTCCTTCCAGACCAGGCCACCCTTGTTACTGCCCCCTTCCTGCCTTCACACCATTTCACTCAACTGGCAGGAGATTAAATGCAGTTCTAACCTATCCCTTCACTCACATGTGGGTTTGTATTTTTTCCTTGTTTTATAATTTATTTTCGCTTATGATGATTCTGTTTAGCTTAGGAGACTTACTTCTTACTGTATTCCCCCAGATTATTTACTTTCTTTACTGTTTTCTTGTAAATTCCTTAAGATTTTATTCAATTTCGGAAAGATGTACTGAAAGGATTTGAAATACGATATGATAAATTGAGACTTCTAGGTAGATATACTGATTAAAAAAAAAAAAAGAGACATTTAGGTAGATAAACTTATAAACTGAAACGCTTAAAATATAATGATAAAAAGGGAGAAAGAAAGATAGAGACAGACTGAGAGACAAATATAAAGAATAAATAGATCCTTACCTGTCAAAGTTCTCATACTCGTAGATAGATACTGATAGATATATAAGAAGGTAGACTAGTGCACGAAGGATGGATAACTAAAAATAACTAAAAATAACTAAATACGTAAATAAAGGTGAATAAATAAAGAACTTGATTTAGACAGATAAACCATCATATAAATAGGTAGCTTTGACAGATACAAATAAACAGACAGATAGATAGATAGGTAAGCAGACATAGATAGATAGATAGACAGATAGGTAAGCAGACAGACAGACAGATAGATAGACAGATAGGTAAGCAGATAAACAGACAGATAGATGAGCAGATAGATAGACAAATGGATAGATTGGTAAGCAGACAGACTGGAAGATATAGAAAGGTAAGCAGACAGACATAGATAGGTAAGCAGACAGACAGATAGGTAAGCAGATAGACAGATAGGTAAGCAGACAGACAGGCAGGTATAGACAGGTAAGCAGATACATAGATAGGTAAGCATATGGATAGATAGACAGATAGGTAAGTAGACAGACAAACCCAGAACACCTCCTCACCTGTCAAAGTAGTTCTCGGACTGTGCACACCTGAGGAGCCTGGCCAGGGGGGTGGTGGAGGTGGGGTCTTCCTCTCCTCCACTGCTGCACCCCTCCTCCTCCAGCGCCTCCTCCACCCCTCCCCCTCCCCCTCCGACGTCCTCTCTCCCTCCGCCCGCATCGTCCTCGTCGTCCTCGTCCTCGTCGTCGTCGTCGTGAAGGGCACCCGAGACCACCCCAGCCGCCTCTGCAATGCTTATGATGCCGCTCGCTGGACCCTCCCCGCCACCACCTACACTACCATCTGAGGCAAAGAGTCATTATCATCATCATCATCATTATTATTATTATTATTATTATTATTATTATCATCATCATTGTAATCCCCGCCACCATCTACACTCCCATCTGAGGCAAAGACAATCATTATCATCATTATTATCATCATCATCATCATCATCATCATTATAATCGCCACCCCCGCCTACACTCCAATGTGACACAAGGACAGAATCAGCTATTATCATTATTATCATTATCATCATCATCGTCATTACAATCGCCACCCTCACCTCCACTCCAATCTGACTCAAAGACAAAATCATAGCCACCATTATCATCGTCATTATCATCATTACTATCGTTATCATCGTCATTACCATCAGCACTATCATCATCATCATCATTATAATCATCGTCACCACCACCACCTACATTACCATCTGACAGAAAAAAAATCATCATTATCATCATCATCATCATCATCACCATCATCTTATTATCACCACCACCACCACTTTCATCATCATCATCATCATCATCATTATCACCACCACCACCACCAACACTTTCCTCATCATCATCATCATCATCATCATCATCATCATTTTGGCGTTTTAAAAGGACCCTATTGACCTACACTGCCATCTGCCATAATAAATAATCAATAAATAAAACTAACGATAAATATATACAGTAAATGTGAACGTGAATCAAGCAGGAAGGAAAAAGGCAACAGGAAGAGGAAGACAGAGAGAAGAAAGACGGAAGTGGAAGTAACGAAACGAAATGCCCGGGAAAAAAAACATGAAAAAAAAGGGGAGGGGGGAAGACAAGGTAAAAGGACAGGTGCAAGTAGGCGGAAGGGAAATTGGGGAAATGGTTATCATCATCATCATCACCATCATTACCACCATCATCATCATCATCATCATCATCATTACCACCACCATTATCATCATCATCATCATCGGGAAATTAATATTAAAGGGGAGAACCATCATTACCATTTCCATTACTATCATCATCATCATCATCATCATCATCCATAAATTATCATAACCATCATTAACATCCTCTGAAAATGTTATATTCCCTTAATGTATATATGGTCAGAGAGAGAGAGAGAGAGAGAGAGAGAGAGAGAGAGACGGATGAAAGAATAAAACGGAGAGACAAAAATATAGGGGTGGAGGAGGAGAAGAGAGTGAGGAGGGAAGGATGACAGAAACATAAAGAAAATTACACGAGGGAAGGAGGAAAGAATGAAGAAAGAGAGGAGGAGGAGGAGGAGGAGAAAATGAAAAAAAATACAAAAAGGAAGGAAAGAAGGAACGACATAAAGAAGGAAAGAAAGCAGAAATAGAAAATTACATGAAGGAAGAATGAAGCAAGAAAGACAGGAGGGAGGGAAGAAAATAACAAAAGATGAAAAGAAAAGAGAAGGAAGGAAGGGGAGAAGGAAGGAAGGAAGGAAGGGAGGACAGGGAGGCAAGGATTGGTGTAGGCCCGCCCACGCCAAACTGGGTGAAAAATACAAGAGGAGGATAACTTAAGAAAACTGTTCTGTTAGGCAGGAGGGAAGAGGGGAGGGAAGGGAGGAAAGAGGGGAGAGGGGAAGGAGGAGGGTAAAAAGGAGAGACGGGAGGGAGGAGGGTAAAGAGGGGAGGAGGGGGGGAAGTCGGAAAAGAGGGAAGACAGGAGGGAAGAGGGGAAAGGGATGAAGGGAAAGAGGGGTGAGGCGAAGGGAGGAGGGGAAAGAAGGGACAGAAAGGGGAGAATCAAGAGAAGGTGAGGCAAGAGGGGAAGGGGGGAAGCACTGAGGAAACAGGAGAAAGTTGGGGAAGAGGGACGTGGAGGAGGAGGCAGGGAAGCAAAGGAGGAAAGAAGAGAGGGTGGTAGAGAGAGGAAAGTAACGAGAGGGAAAAGGGAGGCGGGGAAGGGGGTTAAAATGGGAAAGGGAAAGGGAAGGAGAAACGAATGGGGGAGGGGAAAGAGAAAAAGGAAAAATAAAAGGAGGAAGGGAGAAAGGGAGAGATAAATAAGAAAAAAGGGAGCTAAAATAGGGCAGGGAGAAGGGAGAATGAAAGAGTGGCGAAGTTCAAGAAAAATAAAATGGGAAAAAAAGAAAATACAAAGAAAAAATGCAAAGAAAAGAAAAAAAATAGCATACCATGAGATGAAATAAGACAAAAGAACAGATGAGACAGGATGAGGAAAGATGAGGAAAATGGATAAAAAAAAGGGGAGGAAAAAACGAGATGTGGAGAGAGGAAAGGAAGACGACAGAGGAAACAGAGAAAAAAAATGTTAAAGACGACAATGCAAGAAAAGAAGGGGAGCAAGATGGAGGAGGAGGAGGAGGAGGAGGAGGAGGAGGAAGGCAGAGAAAAAAGGGAAGCAAAGACGGGGAGACGGGAGGGATAAAAAGTGAGAAAAGGAAGTGTGTGTGTGTGTGGGGGCGGGGGAGAAGTACATAGGTAGACAAACATACCTGATTCCATTCACACACACACACACACACACACACACACACACACACACACACACACACACACACAAAATTCTTACACCTTTATAACCCTACCCTTCCTTCCCTCCCTTCTCAAATATCCTTACTTCTCTCCTTCCTCTGTTATTCTTCCTTTCTTATTTCCTTCTTCCTCTCCTTCCTTGTTTCCTTCCTTCCTTACATCCTTCTCCTCCTTCCATTCACCACTCCTTTAATAGTCCTTCAATATTTCTTCCTTCCTTCCTCCAGATTCTTTCCCTCCCTCATCATCTCCTCCCCTCTTCTGCTTCCTCTTCCTGTCCCTCCCCCCTCTCTCCCCTCATAAGCCTACTCCTCCCTTCTTGCTTCCTTCCGGCATGACAGTAAAAAATCTCTCTCTCTCTCTCTCTCTCTCTCTCTCTCTCTCTCTCTCTCTCTCTCTCTCTCAAAACGTGGCCAAAGGGTGCAAAAATACCATTGGCTTTACTGCTATACCCTCAAGAAGTCATAACCAACTTGAACACTATGGCGATACATGGCGACTTTCGGTATTATAAAAATGGTGATGAGGATGATGACGATGATGATGACGATTATGATGGTAGTGATGATGACGATGATAATGGTGGTGATGATGATGATGATGACGATTATGGTGATGATAATAATGATGATGATTGCTGTAAATGTCATAGGTGGACTGCAGGAAAAGGGCCACTTCAACCGGTAGCGCCCAGAGATCTTTTGTTGACGTTTGTGCTGCATGTTTGTGTTGTGACAGCGTGGTGCATAAGGTAAGTGTGTTGCAGTATTGGGCGTTGCGGTGCGGTGTGTGGTGTTATGGTGGCAGGGATGGGTGGTGGCTATTTCGCAGTCTAGGAAGTGTGTGTGTGTGTGTGTGTGTGTGTGTGTGTGTGTGTGTGTGTGTGTGTGTGTGTGTGTGTGTGTGTGTGTGTGTGAACGATGCTTGTAATGGCCTTTTTTTAATCATCTCCATCAATAACAAAAACCACAACAATCCTCTCCATCAATAACAAAAACCATAACCATTACCATAACATCTAATAATAACGACCCACTGCCTTTCACACAAGTACCTATTTTCAGTTCTATTCAGGTGATCCTCAACTTTGATTTAGACAAGGGGTGACTTTTGAAATAGAGGATTTAGATATAGCTTTAATTAACCCCTTCTCTATCACAGTGGGGGAGTGGAGGAGATGAGGGACGTTTGTACAACCAGGCAGTGGATCCGCTCGGTCATATGGAGGCCAACACGTGAAGGCACCCATCTCCAACACCAAAGGAATTGAACTTATATGTAAACCACCCTGTTCAAAGCCTCTCTAACTTAAAAAAATAAATAAATAAACAAAAATAGGAATTAATGGAATATATGAGCCGTACCAGAATATAAAGAGAACAAGAAATATAAACAGGAAATGAAAAAAATATATATATAGGAAATGATGAAGAGGAAATTATAAAGAACAAAGGCCATGGATAAGAAAATAAAAAGAAAAGGAAGATACAGGGAACAAAGGGAACAATAATGAGAATAAGAAGCAAAGGAAGAATGTAAATAAGAACAAAAAAAAAATGGAAGAAATGAAAAGAAACGAGGACGGAAGTAACAAACAAAAGGGAAAAAGAAAAGGAAGAGAGCTGAAACAAGAATAAAGAAAATTAAAAAAAAAGATAATTAAAGAAAAGCTAAATAATATAGACAAATGAAACGAGACACCGATTTATACGAAGAGAAAGGGTAAATAATGAAAGGAAATGAAGCAAGGAGACGGGGGAGGAAGGGAAAGAAAGAGAAGAGGACTTAAACAAAGAAAATGGAGAATGGCACAGAAAGAAGAGGAAGCGATCGAAAAGAATAAAAACAGAAAATAAAAAATGGATAAAAACGGGAACGAGAGGATTAAAAAAAAAAAAAAAGAACTAAGGAAATGTAAAGAAAAGCAAAAAGAAGAGAGAAGGTAAACAACAAGAAGTGAATGAAAGGTGAACCATGTAGAAAATAAAGAAATAAAGAACGAGGCAAAGAATAATAAAGACCTGAAGGTGGGGGTAAAATAAAATCAATAAAGACAAAGAATACAAGTTGATATTTCTGCCCGAGACGACAGGGGAACGACAGAGAGAGAAAGACGAGGGAGGGAGGGGGAGGTTAAGCTACTCAATATGGCAGTCCCTTTAATTTTCAGTCCCTTTAATTTTGTCTCTTTAATTCTTAGTATGTTCTTGCCACCTCCAGGCCATTTTAACTCATCTCTTGTACACACATACACGTTCCGTAAGAAGCATCCACACCGGAGACTGCGCCGGCGTCAGGGGTCCAAGCCTCCGAATGTATATATAAAGAAGGGGAGGACCAGTGGCAGGGTGGAGCAGGGTACGAGACAGGGTGGGGCAGGGTGTGGTGAGGGTGGAGGTAGGGGGGTAGGGAAGAAAGGTACGGGATAAGGATGAATGGTAGGGGACAGGGAAGTTGGGTAGGGGATTGGAAAGAATGGTAGGGGACAGGGAAAAAGGGTAGGGGACAGGGAAGAAGGGTAGGGGACAGGGAAGACGGATAGGGGACAGGGAAGACGGGTAGGGGACAGGGAAGAAGGGTAGGGGACAGGGAAGACTAAGGATTCACGACGATCACTGCACGAGAGGTCCTTAAGGCGGATATCTAATAAACCTTCAATCTTTCCCTCAACACACAACAATCAAATATATATCCAAGTCCCTAGTTGACCTGCTGGGTGAAGAGAGACAAAGGAGAAACAAACTTCGTCCAACAGTTCGACCAGGGATAAGGTGTGGTGGGGGTGATGGCAAGGTTGGATGAGGGAGGGGGAGAGACTGTAGTGAGGGAGTAAGTCAGCATCAGTTAGACAGTGTTAGCATTAGTTAGTAGTAGTTGCTTAATATACTTATGCCTATTGACTGAACATGGGTTATTAGCTAGATTTCCACTATGAACAAAGATTTGAGGAGTGGAGGTTCTGCGAGGGGACGTGAGGGAGGATGGAAGGGGACAGGGTACGAGACAGGGTGTGGTGATAGGGGGAGGGAGAGGGGGAAGCGGAGTGGGGGTGAAGGAGGGGGAAAGGAGGGGCGGAAGTAGTAATGTACACGTGTCAAGGAAGAGTCTGTTCCTCTTCCTTCTCCTCCTCCTCCTCTACACCTATCTTTTCCTTCACGCTTCTTTCTTCTCTCCTCCTCCTCTTCACCTATCCTCTTCATGTGTCTTTCTCTCCACTTCCGCCTCTTCATTATCTTTTCCTTTATACTTCTTTCTTCTCACCTCCTCCTCAGGACTCTTCTGTTTCTCCTCCTCACCCTTTCTTATGTACTCCTGTTCCCTTACTTCTCTCATCTTCCTCCTCCTTCTCACATTTATCTTCATGTTTTTTCCTCCTTCCTTTGTCTAAGCCTCCGTTTCTCCCTCTGTTAGACAAACCTTTTCCTCATCTCTTTTGTCTCACTCACATCATCCTCGTAACACATACAACGCCATCCTTTCCCCTTCCTTCCCTTCTCTTCTCTCATCACTGCCTTCACTCCTCGAAAGGAAGGAAAGAAGGAAGAAAAGGAGGGAGGGAAAACTGATGTAAAGGACGGAGGTGAAGGAGAAGGGAAACAATAACAAATGAGTGTAGGAAAGGGAGGGGCAGACGGGAAAGCTGGGAAGGAAAACTAAACAGCTAAGAGAATGAGGAGGGAAGTGATGGAAGAAAATATGGAAGAAAAGAAAGAAGAAGGACGAGGGAAGACTGAGGGAAGCCAACAAGGAAGAGAAAAGAGTGAAGGTAAGGCATGCAACTGGGCAGGATAGGGGAAGGCAGGGCACGGTAGGGTAGGGCAGGGCAGGGCAGGGCAGGGCAGGGCAAGGTAGGGTAGGGTAGGGTAGGGTAGGGTAGGGTAGGGTAGGGTAGGGTAGGGTAGGGTAGGGCAGGGCAGGGCAGGGCAGGGCAAGGTAGGGCAGGGCAGGGCAAGGTAAGGCAGGGCAGGGCAGGGCAAGGTAGGGCAGGGCAGAGTAAGGCATAGCAGGGTACGGCAGGAAGCATGTCACCTCCCCTCACTCTAGTCTTACCTTACAACCCCTTACCCCTCACTTACATTCCTCACCCATAAGGAAGAGAGGGGAGAAGGAAGGAGAGAGCGAAAGAAGAGAGAAGGAAAGGGCTGAGAGGAGGAATGGTGGAAGGAGGGACAATGAAGTGATGAAAGGAAGGAAAGGGGAAAGAAGGAAGAAGACAGAAGGAGGGACGGGAGGTGGGAAAAGGAAGAGAAGTGTGAAGAGGAAGAACTGAGAGGAGGGAATGGGACAGCAAAGCAGAGTATTTTATGACAAGGTAAGCAAGGTCAAGTAAGGTGGGGTAAGGTACAGTGCATATACAGCTGAGTAGACCAAAGTGGGGTGTTAGGGTAGTGTAGGGAAGGTGAGGTAGGGTAGAGATGAAGGTAAAGTAATGGGAGGCAGGAGACAGCAAGGTAAGGTAAGGTATGGTAAAGTAAGAGATGATAAGACAGGGTAAGGTAAGGTAAAGAGACGATAAGGTAAGGTAAGGTAAGGTAAGAGACGATAAGGTAAAGTGAGGAAAGGTGAGAGACGAAAAGGTATGGTAAGGTAAAGTAAGAGACGATAAGGTAAAGTAAGAAAAGGTGAGACGAAAAGGTAAAGCGAGTAAAGGTAACAGACGAAATGGTAAAGTAAAGCAAGGCGCGGTAGGAGTACAATAGAGAAAAGCTGAGTGGCAGTAAAGTGGAACATAGGCTAGGGGAAGTAGTGTGTAAGCTCTCCCCTCCAGCTCGTTCCTGCCTTACCTACACCCTCCTGCCTTACACCCACATTCCACACCTAAACGAGGAAGCATGTAGGCACGGACCCGGCGAGAGGAAGGACGGAAGCCAGAGGGAAGAAAAAATAAATACGAAAAGAGGAGGAGGCACGGAGGAGAACTGTGGACCTTAGTAATGTACTCCAAGCGATTTTCGTCATATGAGAAAACTAACACAAAATATACCTACAATTGTCTATATGTACATCTATCTGTCTATATCCACCTACAAGTATACCTAGATATCTATATTCATCTATATCTATCTATATCTATCTATATCCATCTGTCTACCTAGCTATCTATATTTATCTCCACCTATCTATCTATCTATCTCTACCTACCCGCTTACCTACGTGCCTGCCTGCCTACTTATCAATTCTATACATGTACACATCTGTCTACCTATCACCCAATCTACCCAACTATCTATACATCTACCTATCTATCTATCTCTATGTCTACAGATGGTTAGGCTTGAGAGGTGGAGCCAGGATTCTGTAAACCTGACTTTTGTCACTGCTTTTGTGGATCCTTTTAATGGGTATACAGTCTTACTTTCCTACTTTCTCCTTCCTCATCTCTTAGACCCTATCTCACTACATATTTAGGCAGGATGATGATGATGATATTACTATTTTTAACGCCAAACGATTTTACCCATGAGTGTGAATGTTAATAGTAAATACGTTTGATCCTTTCTAAACAAAACACAGGAACGAAATACAATACATTCACAAACATAGATACAAAGATAAATATACATTGCTACTAAAAGAGGGATAGACAGACAGACAAACATACAGATAGACTGATACAGATCGATAAAAAGACAGACTGACCGACAGATAGACAGAGATAGATAGACACTGGCACACTATCACAAAAGGAGGTCATTCCACCCTTTTCTAATAATATCCAACGTCTGCCACTGAGAAGATTGGTACAAAGGTGTGAACGATGCATGAACGTATGTCACTGACCCCTTCCTTGTGTGTGTGTGTGTGTGTGTGTGTGTGTGTGTGTGTGTGTGTGTGTGTGTGTGTGTGTGTGTGTGTGTGTGTGTGAGAGAGAGAGAGAGAGAGAGAGAGAGAGAGAGAGAAATACCTAGCTCTGGTCAAGTGTAAATACGACAGAACAATATATGAACGTAAAAACTGTGCATGAACGTAGATGAGAGCCACCCATGAACGTAAGAATATCAGTGACCCCCCCCTCTCCCCTTCAGCAGAGCATCATATGAACGGCAGAGGTCACTGAACGTACGCCCTCCATTTCAGAACGACATAAGCTGCAGTGAGGACGTGTGAGAACGATGAATGAACGTAGTATTGTCAGTGGCCTCCCCCCCACCCATCACTCTACTAGCGGATCGTATGAATGGAATGATTAATGAAGGTAGCCGCCCAAATATCAAAACAACAAATACTCAGGTGGATATTGATGGCAGGTGAGAACGATGCAGGTGAGACGCACAAATCAGTGACCCCTCCTTGCATGAATGTCAGAGGTCAGTGAACGTACAAAGACAGACAGACAGACAGACACACACACACACACACACACACACACACACACACACACACACACACACACACACACACACACACACTGGCTGGCTGGCTGGCTGGCTGTGGTGAGGTGTAAATGGAACTAATTATAGCGTCTGGTGTACGTGGAATACTGCTATGGCGATGACAGGAAGCCACTACGATACAGGTATACGTAATCTGACACACTGATGGATTTACATAATGACTCGTACAATATAATGTGACAGAAATGGATATACGTAACAGAGGAGAGATATAATTTGACGGGGAAAGATAAAGTGATTGGTATTTAGAAGATGATAGTGATGGATATATTAGAATGAAGTGTATATATAATCTGACATACTGATGGATATAGATAATGGCTGTAATATATAACTTGATAGATACTGATGGATAGACATAATGACTGATAAAATATACCGGTAACCTGGCATGCTGACGGCTAGAATGACTGGTACAATATGATAGCTAAATCTGGGCCCAAGTTAGGATGAAAGAACTACAGCAAAGGGGTTGATAAAGGCTATATCTAATCCCTTCCGTTCCAAAAGTTTATTCTAACGTGAAAGAAATCGTCTGGATGCAACAAAAATCGTCTGGATGTAGCATAAATCGTCTGGATGTAGTAAAAATCGTCTGGAAGCAACAAAAATCGCCTGGAAGAAACAAAAATCGTCTGGCTACAGCAAAAAATCGTCTGGAAGCAACAAAAATCGCCTGGAGACAACAAAATCGCCTAGACAAAAAATCGTCTGGATGCAGAAAAAATCGTCTACATGCAGCAAAAGTCTGGAATCAACAAAAATCGTCTATAGAAAGCAAAAAATCGTCCGGATGCACCAAAAAATCGTCTGGATGCAGCAAAAATAAATCCCTACAACCCATCGATCGTTAATGAGGTAAAAGCACACGAACAAGCAATTAACGAGCTATTAAAGGGTAATTATCGAATAAGTAATAACTCATGGGAATCGACTGATGCCAGTCTATAATGCAAGGAATAAATAATAATAATAATAATAATAATAATAACAGTAATAATAATAACCATCAAAACTGTCATCATACTTCTTATTAATCTATGTAGCATAATAATAATAATAATAATAATAATAATAACAACAACAATATTACCTACACCAAGCCATGTCAAAACAAAAATAACCTAAGAATCACAAATCACAAACGTTACTTAAACCCCTGAACATCCTCTTCAACACCCAGCAACATTGCACAAATCATAATCCCTTAATAAAACAAACCTGCGATAACATTTTTTTGCAATTTCTTCTTGCTGTCGTTAAACTAATCTATTTAGTTTAACGCTTTATCACAAGGGAATTATCTCGATTTTATATTTTCCAGCACTACAGTTTATTCATTTTAATTATGCGGAAATTTTCGTCCTTTTGCAATCCATTTCTCGTAGCTCAGGGGCAGGATAAGACAATATACGGCTCTACATCCTTTCCATAACACTTCTTCGAGACTAGCACAATATTCTAGTGTTAAGCGAGGCAAAACAATACTATGGCCCTACATCCTTCCCATAATACTTGTTCGTGATTACAGCAGCAGCATATTCAAGTGTTAATCTCTCTTTCCAGTTGAGTATTCAAGAGATGGAGATGAGTTTTACGCCTACAGTACTTAAAGCGAACAAAGTTCCGCTTAGGAAGCACTTTTCGAAATGGAGAGGGACGCCTTCATGTGGTGGCAGCAATATGTTCGCGAGATTCCTCTCCCCAGTTAGCTATACAAAAGTTCCTCAACACCCCCTCTATCCCCGAAAGGAGATGATGGACAGCCAGAAGGGAAACTTTTAGTCTGCAGTTCACCGGGTTCATGTTTCACATGAACCTAAAGTAACAACTACAAAGCACTCAGAGAGCGCATACCTCCACCAATGCCACTGCCATTAAAAAGGATCCGGATCTGGATCAGTGGAGACAGGATCCAGAACCGGATCCGGATCAACACCGAAATTCAATCAATTTGTTCTTGGCCCAGGGTCCACCCTTCCACAAAATTTCATTAAAGTCACTGAGAACTTTTCAAGATATCACCTGGACAAACAGTCAGACAAACAGAGGCGGTGGCTCAATCGGTAGAGAGTTGGCCTGCAGTCCTGACGGACCCGGGTTCAAATCCCGCTGAGGCAGGGAACAGTTTAATGATTTGAATTTCACAAAAATCAGACTTTACTGATCTACCAGAAGGCCCGCCGACATGTCGTAAAAATATCCCCGCTAATACCAATACATCAGTCCTGTATGAGACAGCCCTAGCATGTATTCAATATGGACGGTGGGTGTTAGCGCCGAAGTGGTGACATGTAGAGGTGTCCGGTACGTAGGAGAACTACTGGGCCTTGAAAGCAGGCTGCGAAGCCTATGCCCAGAGTTGGTCACATTAAAAAAAAAAAAAAAAAAAAAAAAAAAAAAAAAAAAAAAAAAAAAAAGAATACAAAGCCTCCCCCAACTTCGTTTTCGGAGGTACCAACAACATCAGCTGCTGCTGCTACTACTACTACTACAAGTACTACTACCGGTACTACTAGTAGTAGTAGCAGTAGAAGCAGCAGCAGCACGACTAAACACCTTCCCCCTAGTTGCATTATATCGTCCATAGGAACTATTAAAACGAAATAGGCATCACGGTACTGAAGGGCATAATTAAGGAAAATTGCGTCATCGTAGAAATTAAAAATGACCTATGATACGACTGTGAAAATGACACACACACACACACACACACACACACACACATACACACACACACACAAAGGAAGGAAGGAAGGAAAGGTAGAAGGGATGGAGTGGGAGAGGAGTTACTGGAAGGTAGGATGGGAAGGAGGAAAGATGCAGAAGGGAGGCAGGGAAAGGCGAGTGGAAGGAAGTGAGGGGAGAAGGAAATGAGGGACGGAGGGAGGAGGGGGGAAGCACGAGAAGAATCAGAGCGAAGAAAGACGAGACAGGAGAGGGGAGAGAAACGAGGAGGAGGAGGAGGAGGAGATGCGACCGAGAAATGGGAGGGGAAAGAGGGGGAGGAGAAAGAGGGGGGGAAAGGGAAAAAAGAGGAAATGGGTGAGGGGGAGGGGAATGAGGGGAGGAGAAGGGGACCGAGGAAGGGGAAAGACGCAATGGGGAGAGGGGAGGGGACCAAGGAAGGGGAAAGAGGGATGGAGGAAGAGGGGAGGAAGCCGAGGGGGGGAAAGAGAGGGGCGAGTAGTAGAATCCGTCAAAGCAGTGAGGGGGAGGGGAGGGGAGGGGAAGGGGGCCTGGGCGGGTGGAATCAATAGGGCAGAGGCGGAACCAGGCAATTTTAGGCAGATACGGTAAGCTATAGGTACTTCCGGCCGCTGGGGGGGGGGGAAGGAAAGGAAAGGAGAGGGGGCAGGAGAGGGAGAGCAGAGGAAGGAGGGGGGGGGGAGAGAGGAAGGTGGAGAGAGAAGCGAGGAGGAGAGGAACAGGGAGGAAGCGAGAGGAAATAGGAGGGGACAGGAAAGAGGAGGAGGACACTGAAGGGGTAGGGTACATGGAGAGGGGGGTAAGAGGTGGTAGAAAAGTTGCACAGTGAAAGGGGGGGGGGAGGACTGGGAGGAGGAAGGGGATGGGGAGAGGGCATGGGATAGCAGTAACGGGAAGGGGAGAGGAAGCGAGGGTAAGGTTGAGAGAGGGGTTGGGACAGTAGGTGTAAGGTGGACGGGGAGGTGGACGGGATGATGGTGGATGGGAAGAGGAGGGAAGAGAAGGTGACGCAGGATGAGAGGGGTACGAGGGTGGAGAAGGAAGCCTCAGACACAGAATCATTACTTGTTATTCTTGATACAAAATTAATGTTCTCATAAAATCACTGGAGAGAGAGAGAGAGAGGGGGGGGGGTAATGGACGGCAGACTGGTTAGGGAGAGTAGGTGAAGGGAAAAAGAAGTGGGGTGAAGGAACAGGAAGAGGGGGAGGGAGGCAGGAAGAGGAAAAAAACAAGTGATGAATGAGAGGAAAGTAGGAAAAAAGAAAAGCAACAAGAAATGGGGAAAGGTATGGGACAGGAAGAGAGAAGACAGACGATCGGGAACAAGGAAATAATAAGGGATTGAAAAACTGAAATGACACGAGAAAAAAAATAAATAAATAAATAAATAAATGGTAGAGGTATGGGAGAAAATGGGAAATGGGGTAGAATACGGTAGATTAGAGAGAGAGAGAGAGAGAGAGAGAGAGAGCAGTAAAAGACACCCATAAACACCCCTCCTCCTCCTCCTTTCCCCCTCTCCCCCTTCCTTTCTCCATTTCCCCCCCTCCCATTCCCAATTTCCCCCCTCCCCCCCTCCTTTTCCTCCCTCCCAGCCTCCTTCGACATGCCTTCAGTCACTCCCTCATACCTTACTGTTCCATCATTTAATCTCCCTCCCTCCCTCCCTCCTCCTCCTCCTCCTCCTCCTCCTCCTCTCTCTCTCTCAAATCTCAGCAAACTTTTATTCTTAATTTTTTTCCTTTCATAATAGTTTCCCCTCTTCATCTCCCCATATACATTTTTGGGGGGCTCCTTCTCAACCTTCTTCCCACTCCCTTTCTCCCCTCTTTCCTACCATCATCCCTACAAACTCCCCTTTCTTCTCTTCTTACACCTCCTCTTCCCTCTTTCTCCCTCCCCTTCTCGTAACAGCCCTCCCTCCCTGCTTTCCTTACTCGCCTTCACTCCTCTCCCCTACTTTTTCTCCCTTCTTACTCCCTAGTCCTTCACAGTCTCTCTCTCTCTCTCTCTCTTCCTTCCCCCTCACCCCTCCTCCGTCTTCCTTACTTTCCTTTCAGTCTCCTCTCTACCCTTCCTACCCTTCTCTTCCTCTACCTTCCTACCAGCCTTCCAATCATTCCACATCTCGTTCCCCTTCCCTTCCCTTCCCTTGTTTATCGCTTCTTTCCCTATCCTTCTCTTCTCTTCCTCTGCTGCTCTTATTCCCAACTTCCTCCTCTTACCACTTCTCTCGTCTTCTCACATGCTAGATTTCCTTTTCCCTTCCCCCTATCCCCCTGTTCGTCCCTTTCTCTCCCTCCTTCCGTCTTTCCTTCATTCCTTCCCCCTATCCCCTTGTTCGTCCCTTTCTCTCCCTCCTTCTTTCCTTCATTCCTTCCCCCATCCCCCTGTTTTTCCCTTTCTCTCCCTCTCCTTCCTTCCCCCATCCCCTCTGTTCGTCTCTCTCTCTCCCTCTCCCTCCTTCTTTCCTTCCTCCCATTCCCCTGTCTGTCCCTTTCCCTCTCCCCATCCTTCCTTCATTCCTTCCTCCCATCCCCCTGTTCGTCCCCTTCTCTCTCCCTCCTTCCTTCTTTCCTTCATTCCTTCCCCCATCCTCTGTTCGTCTCTTTCTCTCTCTCTCCCTCCTTCTTTCCTTCATTCCTTCTCCGCATCCCCATGTTGGTCTCTCTCTCTCCCTCTCCTTCCTTCTTTCCTTCCCCCATCCCCCTGTTGGTCCCTTCTTTCCCTCTCCATTTCCTTCATTCCTTCCCTACTTCTCTCATTCCTAACTTTCTCTCCTACCAGCTCTTCAGTCTTCCCACACACCCCACTCTTCCCTTCCCATCCCCCCCTTCTGTTAACAGCCCCTCCCCCCCCCCTTCCAGGTCGGATTTCCTCAAACAACACGTTTTCACCCAACTGAGGTTTGAGGGAGGGAAAGGAGGAGGGAGGGAAGGCGAGAAGGAAGGAGGGAGGGAAGGCAAGAAGGAAGGAGGGAGGGAGGGAAGGCAAGAAGGAGGGAAAACAGGGTGGAATGAGATGGAAGGTACAAGGGAAGACAGAGGGTATGTAGGGAGAATATGAAGGAAGGAGGGAGCGTCACAAGGAGGGAGGGAGGGAAGGCAAGAAGTAAGGAAAACAGGGAGGAAAGGGAAGGAAAGTACAGAGAAAGACAAAGTTTATGAGAGGAAGGGAGACGGGAAGAAAGAGGGTATGAAGGGGTGGAAAGAAGGAAGGAGGGAAAGATGGAAGGAAGGAGAAAAAAGGAAGGAGGGAAGGAAAGATGGAAGATGGAAGGAAAGAGGGAGGGAAGGCAAGAAGGGAGGAAAGAGAAGAAGGGAGAGAGGAATAAAGACGGTAAGGGTGAAAAGGATGAGAGAAAGAAAGAGGACATGGATGAGAGAGGAGGAAGGAAAGAAAGCAAGGAGGGGAAGACAGATGAAGAAGGAAGGTCCGGGAGAGAACGGAGAGCGAGGGAGAAAGAAGAAAGTGGGGAGAAAAACAGAAAGGGAGGGATGAACACATGTGGGAGGGAGAGGGATGGAGAGAATGAAGGAGGGAGGGAGGGAGGGAAAGATGGAAAATGGGAGGAAAAACAAGCAGGAGACGAAGATGGGAAACTTAGAGAGAGAGAGAGAGAGAGAGAAAGGGCAACAACTAACCGTCTACCCCACGTCTACCTCCTCCCCCCATAACCTACCCATAACCCCCCCATCTTCCTCCCCTCTTCTCTCCCTCCCCTTCTTCTTCCGCCGGATGTTAGGGAGAGAGGGAAGGAGGGAAGGGAAGGGAGGGGAGGAATAGGAAAAAAAAGGGCGAGATGAAGAAAGGAGAAAGGGAAAAAAATGGGGCAACGAAGAAGGGAGGAAAGAATAGAAGAGAAAGCAAGAAGGGATGGAAGGACAAACGGAAAAGGAAGAAAAGAAAGAAGGAAAGAGGAAGAAAAGAAAGAAGGAAGGAAAGAGGAAGAAAAGAAAGTATGGGAAGGAAGGGGAAAGAATGCAAGGAAAGCTGGACAGAAAGGAAGGAAAGTGGGAGGAAACAAAGCAAGGAAAGAAGAAGGAAGGAGAGGAAGGAAAGAACGAAAGCAAACGATGCACAGAGGAAAGAAAAGAAAGATGGAGGAGAGAAAGGAAGGAAGGAAAGAGGGAGGAAAGAACGAAACCAACGATGCACAGAGGAAAGAAAAGAAAGATGGAGGAGAGAAAGGAAGGAAGGAAAGATGAATAAAAACAAGAAACAAGGAAGGAAGTCCACAATATTAAGAGGGATATCAAGAAAGGAAGATAAATACAAAAATTAATCGAGGAATGGAAAGGAGAAACAAGACAGAGGAATATCGGAAGAGGAGTATAAGGGATAGAGGAGAGGAAGATGAAGAGGGGGGAGGGGAAAGCGAGAGAGAGGAGGAAGACAGAGAGGGGAAAGAGGAAAAAAAGAAGAAAATGAGAAGGAAGAGAGGAAGCTGAGGGAAGGGAAAGGGCGTGGACGGGAAGCTGGTGAAAAAGAATGATAAAGAGGCAAGGAAAAAAAAAGGAAACAAAAAAGAAGGGGGAAAGGAGAGAGAGAGAGAGAGAGAGAGAGAGAGAGAGAAAAAGAGAGCAGTAAATGAAAGAATATAAGTGCCTAAGAAGAGACGGGGAATTATCATCAATATTTCGCCTGAGTATTTTGTCTTTAATGGTGGAGAGAAAATGGACGGGTGAGAAGCAAGACCAAGACAACGTAGATCCGAATTAGTACGGAAAAATATCGAAAAACAAGAAATGGGGAACTAAAGACTGACCAGGAAATAAAGAAAATGAAGGAATTAGGGAGTGAATGGGAAATAAAGAAAAGGGAGAACAACAACCTCGCTAAAAAATGGAATACAGAAGGAATTATAGATTAACCTGTAGAGAGTTGATGTAGCTACTGTGTCGCTGTTTCACTGTACCGTTTCATTATCGTTCTTTCACTGTACTGTTTCACCACGTCACTGTTTCACTGTCTTGTCGGTAAACTATCACTCTGGTAAACTTAGCACCCACTTAAACCACTGACTGTCGGTGTGGATAGTCTTCATGTTTATATTACGATACATTTTCAATCTCACCAGGATACCGCCAAGAGTACGCCTTCCCACTGTGACTCTGTACAATTTCACTTATTCAGTAAACTCAAGCTGTGTTCAGGTAGCATGTCTCTTTATCCCACTTCTACCACAACCACTGAAAGTTACAGGACGTCTTCTATCCTTCATTCTTGCCACCTCCAGACGATTTTATTCAGCTTTAAGGGAGACTTTTTGAACTACAAGATACAACTCTCATTAGCCCTCTCAGAACTAAGATCCTCTCCTAAATTTAATAAACTTGTAACAGGTAGGAAAAAAAAAACACGTTAAGAAATTTAAGAGGTCAAAAGGTGCACTAAGAATAAAGAAATGAAAGGGAAAAATTGAGGGAAGGAGAAAATATACGAGGTAGGAGGAGAAAGGATAACTGAGAGAGAATGAAGGAGGAAAGAATTAAAAGACAGAGCCACAAGACGAAGAGATCAAGAAAGAAGAAGGGAGACTTAAGAATGGGGAAAAGAGTAATCGGGAGGTTGAAAGAAAGGAGAGAGACAGAAAAAGCTCGAGGAATGGAGTGCTGGGAAGTGACGAGAGAAAGGGGGGAAGAGGGGGAGAGGAGGGGGAAGAGGTGACAGAAGAGGGGAAGGAGGGCAAGGTGAAAGAAGGGAGCGAGGAGGGGAAGATGTGAGACACTGGGAGAAGGAGGGGAAGGTGGGAGAAAAGGAGTCGTGGGAAAAAGGATGAGAAAAGTAGGGAGACAGGGTGAGGATAGAAAACTGAAAGAGAAGAGTTGAAGAGAAGTAGGAAAGAAGAATGGAAGAATGGTTAGAGAGAGGGGGAGAGAAGTGAGACAAAGGGGGAGGGGAAGGAAGAGGAGTGAAAGAGAGGGATAGACATAGAGCATCAAGGCAAGTCAGAGCAGAGGTAGTGATGGAGGGATGGAAGGAGAGATATGAACGAAGAGGAGAAAACGGAAAGGTAGGGATGAAAAGGAAAATAAATGGTAGAGATGGAAGGAAAGGAGAGGGTAGGTATGGATGGAAGGAAGGAAAAGGAACGGCAGGGACGGAGGGAAGAGAAAAGGTAGAGATGGAATGAGGGAAGGGAGTGGCAACGCTGGGGTACAGGGAAGACAGAGAGAGAGAGAGAGAGAGAGAGAGAGAGAGAGAGGAAAGGTATGGATGGAGGGAGGGAGAAGGTAGAAAAATATGGATGGATACATGGAGACAGGGAGGGAGGGAGAGGAGAAGGAAGGGGGTAGACGGGGGAGGAATGGTATGGATGGATGGAGAGACAGAGGGTGAGGAGGAAAGCTATGGATGGAGGGAGGAAAGGTATGGAAAGAAGGGGAAGGTATGGAGGGGGAGAGGAAAGGTAACTGGGAGGGGGGGGTACTTCTCACCTGGTCGTACCTGCCACTTTTTTTAACTTCCACGTGGGACACAACTCACAATCTCTCTCTCTCTCTCTCTCTCTCTCTCTCTCTCTCTCTCTCTCTCTCTCACACACACACACACACACACACACACACACACTTCCAGGTCTAGTCGAAACCGCTCTACATGTGAACAACTGACGGAATTATGAGCCCAATACCCGAACATATAAGAATTACACCCACATACCAATAACCGGGTTTGCAATTGACCATTTGCATATTTTGGCCAACAAACTAAAAATATGGACACTGATAATTTTCGAAACATCTGCATAAATCGCTCTTAAAATAGATAAATAATGTGTGAAAAAGGCTTGACATAATATCACATACTTGCTGATCAATGTTATGCTTCCAATCTGCCGTAATCAAGGAAGGTACAACAGCGAAGACTCCCTTAAGTGTTTGAGAAATAGCTTAATATTTTTCTTATTTACGGTATTTATCTATTTAAAACGCAATTTGTGCTTATACCACCAAAATCATCAATACCGATATTTTTTACTTTCTCTTGACGCCCCAAACTCTCAAGCGGTCAATTAAATAACGTTAAATTTTCTTTAATGTCACTGATGAAAACCATGATGATATTAAAAGATACAAAGCACATACAGGGGGAAAATACGGTGTAACAGGCAACATAAATCGCTTAGGAGTATGTGTTACGTATGAGAAGACGGGATTACTATCTACACTACTATACGACTTCAATTTATGGAATCAAAGTATGGACGACCGTCAACTGTAATTCTTTCGCCTTAATTTTACCCCGATCATCGTCCTTCTGCAACCTATTTCACGCAGCTCAATGACTGAAAAAGACAAAGTTAGGCTCTAAATCCTGTCCAATGCACTTCTTCGTGACTAGCATCATATTCCATCTACTGTCACAGCTCCGGAGTCGAGATGGAGAGATGGCAGTGTTCGGCCAACTTAGTGTGAAAAGAATATACCCATCGTCCTCAGGCAAGATGGTCTACTACTTCGCTGAGGTCTGTTATCTGTGTCCCTACGCATCACATCTGCTAACCAGTCGATGGCTTGGAGGAGATGGCTCAACTGCTTCGTGTTAATGATGGCGCTAACGCAGAAGTGCAATTAATATGACCAAATAAAGCTTCTGTAATTTCAAACAGGTTCATTTTGACAGATGGATAAGAATGGGTGGAAGGGAACAACGGGATAGGCAAACGTTCATTTCTGCAACCTCTCAGACTACATGGGCTCTATGTAACACGCAACGTCAGAGACAAAGAACTTAAGCCCTTTCCTGTTTTTCCCTCCCATCAATTCTTATCATCTCTATATGCAACAAACTGGATGATTTTTTTTTTTTTATTAATGTAGAGATAAACTCTGGACGTCCTATATAATATGGGATATATGCTGATCGCATCTAATGGCCACAGGTGTTCCAAAAATGACCATCATCAATCATGGTACTGTCTTCCAATTCGTGATTAAATTTTTTACTATATGACCATTCCACCGATTTTTTTTTTTTTTTTATTCATGAAGGCCGTACATAATTCCCTTAAAGCTAAATTACATCGTGTGGAGACAGGAAGAATATAATGTCAAGTTCCTTCCTCCTCCTCCTCCTCCTCTTCCCTTTGATATCCTCCCTCCATTTCTTACCACTCATCTCGTTCCTTCTCATCTTCCTCCTGCTTTCCTCCTCTCTTGCCTCTCTCCATGCTTTCCTCCCTTCTTCCTTCTCTCCATGCTTTCCTCCCTTCTTCCTTCAGACCATTATTCCCCTTATTTTCAGACAGGTGACACTTTCTGGTCTGAAGGGGTTACACATACTGTTTACCTTCTTCACTACAATGCTTTTCTCCTCTACTAATTTTGGAAAGAAAAAGAAAAAACGCTTAGGAATAGAACGAATAATACAAATACCGTCTTCGGGCAGAATGGGTTAACATACCGTTCACACACTTTCCCAGACTCCTCCTCCTCCTCCTCATCATCATCATGATCAACCACTACACGGTGAAGGCCAGTCGCAGCAATATTCTCCACTCTGTCCTAGTGCTTTTTCGCCTCCACAATAATTCACTCTTCGAAACACACTTTACACGCTTTTCATTTCATATTTTCACACTCATTACACTATTATTCACAACCTCTTCAGTACGATGGGGTCTTTGTTATTCATTCCTGTTATCTCCAAATGATTATATTCTGCTTTACTGACTCCTTGAAATGAATGGGTTAGGTAAATCTTCAACCCCTTCACTACGAGGGCGTGAGTCAAGCTAAATATGTCTAATGGTGGATGTAACAACTTGAAAACACACACACACACACACACACACACACACACACACACACACACACACACACACACACACAGCTTTTTTTCATTCTTTCACACTTCCACACATTTTCAGTCACACACACACACACACACACACACACACACACACAGCTTTTTTTCATTCTTTCACACTTCCACACATTTTCAGTCACACACACACACACACACACACACACACACACACACACACGCACACACACAGCTTTTTTTCAGTCTTTCACACTTCCACACATGTTCAGTCACACACATACATACAGTTTCATTCATGTATCTCTCTCTCTCTCTCTCTTATTACACTCGATTATATTCTTACAGCCGTCCTTTAATTCTCTCTCTCTCTCTCTCTCTCTCTCTCTCTCTCTCTCTCTCTCTCTCTCTCACTTCCCTACGCACTTGGCTACTGTATCGACCAGTACTTCCCTCCCATACACGCTCCGTTCTGGGGGGGAGGGGAGGGGGGAATTGCAGAAATGGAGGAAAGAAGGGGAAGGGAGGGAGGAAAGTGGAGGGAGGAGGAAGAGGGAAAGCAGGGGGAGGAGAAGGAGGGAGGAAACAGAAGGGGTAGAGAAGGAGAAAAGCAGGGGAATGAGGAGGTATGTAGAAAATGAAAGGAAAGAGAGGGAGGGGAAATTGAGAGGGTGGAAATAGGGAAGAGAAACTGAGAGAGGGAGGAAATGGGGAATGGGAAAGAAGGGTGGGGAGTTGGGGAGGAAGGTGGATGGGAAAGGGAGCAAAAGGGAGGGGAAATGAGAGAGAACTGAGATATAAGGCAGGGAGGAAGAAACAGGAAAGGGAGAAAGGGATGGGAAGACAGGGAGAGGGATGGAGAAGGAAGGAAAGTACGAAGGAAAGGAAGAGAGGAAATGCAGGGAAGAAGGAAGACAAGAGAGAGTAGGAAAGGGAGGAAGCAGGAAAAGATAAAGAGCAAACGGAAGGGGATAAGTAAAAGGGAAGAAGAGAGAGAGAGAGAGAGAGAGAGAGAGAGAGAGAGAGAGAGAGAGAGAGAGAGAGAGAGAGAGAAACACGAAAATACAGAAGCAGGAGGAAAAGGAAGAGGAGGGAAAAAAGAAAGTGAAATAGGGAAAGGGTGAAGAGAAGAGAAATAAAGGGAGGGAGAGAGGGAGGGAGAGAGGGAGGGAGAGAGGGAGGCAGAGAGGGAGGAAAGGAAGGGAGAGAGGGAGGCAGTGAGGGGAGGGAACAGATAAGAGATGGAAGGGGAGGATGAGAGGGGAGTGGATATGACAGGAATGAGAAAGGCGACAAGGGAAGAGGAATGGGTGAGGAAATGGGAGGGAGGGAGGGAGAAAGGGAGAGAAGAGGGGGGGGGTCTGGCAAAATCACTCAAGAGAACTTATTTTCTTCTTTCATACCATTTTATATCAGCTTAGACGTATCGATGAAAGAGAGAGAGAGAGAGAGAGAGAGAGAGAGAGAGAGAGAGAGAGAGAGAGAGAGAGAGAGAGAGAGAGAGAAAAGTGGAGAGAAAGAATGAGGAAATGAGGGAGGGAGGGTAAAAGGGGGAAGGGAAATTATATAATCACAGGGAAGGGAAGGGAAGGGGGAGAGGGAAGGAGGGGAGGGGGGACCAGGGGAGGGGAAAGGAAGAGGAGGAAGAGACTAGGGGGAGGTGGGGAGAGGGAAGGAGAGGGAAAAGGGAAGTGAAGGAGAGGGAATGATGATAGTGGGGACAGAAGAAAAACAAAATGGAAGAAAAATGAAAAAATAATTGATTAATGCGAAAAAGGCGGTACATAAAGAGAGAGAGAGAGAGAAAGAGAGAGAGAGAGAGAATGAGGGAAGGAAAATGGGGGAGTTGAGGATTTCTCGGAGCTTTTAACACGTGAAGCTAACGCATGTGTGTGTGTGTGTGTGTGTGTGTGTGTGTGTGTGTGTGTGTGTGTGTGTGTACCTGGCTGCTGTGGATGTGTGCACGTGGTAGTGCATAGATTTGCAGATGTGTGTGTGTGAGTGCCTGTTAGAATATGCAGATGTGTATGCGTGTGTGTGTGTGTATGTGAATGTGTGTGTGTACCTGCCTGAGAGAGAGAGAGAGAGAGAGAGAGAGAGAGAGAGAGAGAGAGTGTGTGTGTGTGTGTGTGTGTGTGTGTGTGTGTGTGTGTGTGTGTACAGGTAACAGATCAACCCCTTCACCACAACGACGCCTTTGTAATTCCTTGCTGGCTCCACACGATTTTCACACACACACACACACACACACACACACACACACACACACACACAAATCTATCTGAAGAAATAAAAAAAAAATCCATCTCCGTCCCTACCATGACGATTTTTGCTTCCCTCTTGAGGCCAAAGGACGATTTTATTCAACTTGGGGAAGCCTCGTATTGAAAGGGTTAATGGAGTGAGACAAACCCCTTAAGGACGAAGGAAGGGTGAAGAGGGAGGGGATAATGGGAGTCAAGGAAGGCGATGAGGCAAGGGAATGAAGGAAGGAGTAAAAGGGAACTGATGGAAGAGAGCGAAGGCAGGAATAAATGGGAATGATGAAAGGTGCTGAAGGAGTGAAGGACGGAACAGGGAATGATGGAAGAAAGGGAAGCAACGGAATGAAGGATGGAAACGAAGGGAAGGATGGAAGACTGCAAAAGGAAGTGAAAGAATGAATAGAAGGGAATTACGGAAGAGGATGAAGGGCAGGGCTGAAAGTAAAATAAAATGAACAAGGAAGTCGCAGGGGGAGACGAAGGAAGTAAAACAATAACAACGTGAACACATCATCAAGCCACTGATTTCTTGTAACTTTCCAGAATTGTATAAAATCGTCTGCTTAACTAGTGATAAAAAAAAAAAGTAGCTGCGTGTATGGAAATAAGGTGGACGGCCTCTTCACTACGATGAGCCCTTACTGTCGTGTTCTGGGAGAGAGAGAGAGAGAGAGAGAGAGAGAGAGAGAGAGAGAGAACAAGAAAGATGAGTGGAAAGACGAGCAAGAAAGGAAAAAAGAACAGGAAGAACAAGAACAAGGAGAGAGAGAGAGAGAGAGAGAGAGAGAGAGAGAAGGGTGAGAGGGTAGGTGAGAGAGAAGGTAGTCTGTTGTTCACACCGGATGGGTAAGGAAGGAAGGGAGGGAGGGAGGGGAGGGGGAAATGTAGGGACGGAGGGAGGGAGGGGAGAGGGGAGGAGGGATTATATGGGACGGAAGGAGGGAAGGGAGGGATAACTGTATGGGTAAGGGAGGGAGGGGGGAGGGCAGGGGGAACTGTATGGGAGGGAGGCGGGGAGAGGGGAGATGTATGGAGCGGAGGGAGGGAAGGAAGGGAAAAGGTATTGGGAGGGAGGGAGGGAGGGGGTGAATTCTATGGGAGGGAGATAGGGAGAAAGGGGAAAATGTATGCGAGGGAGGTAAGGAGAGAAGAGAAATCTATGGGAGGGAGGGAGGGAGGCAATGTATGGAGGAACGGGAGAGAGGGGGGAAATGTTTGCAGGGGAGGGAGGAAGTGGGGGGCGATGGAGGGAGGGCGGGAGGAAATGTATGGAGGAAAGGGAGGGGAAATGTATGGAAGGGAGGGAGTAAGTGGGGGAGAGGAAGGGAAAGTAGAGGGCGAGGCCATGAAAGGACGAGTAAATGTAAGAGGAACTGAGGGGGCATGTAGGGAAAGAAGGGAGGACGAGAGGTGAAATGTGGGTATGGACGAAGGGAGGAAGAGGGAAATGTATGGGAGGAAAGAAGCATAGAATACAAGACACGAGAGAGAGAGAGAGAGAGAGAGAGAGAGAGAGAATATATGGGGAGGTATGTGTGGGGGGGGTTCGAGTGTATGCATATTTGACCGTGTACGTCTGTATGTATGTGAGACTGCGTATGTACTGTGCGTGCAGCTAATATTATTGCGTGTGCGTACATGAGCGAGAGAGAGAGAGAGAGAGAGAGAGAGAGAGTGGGGGGGGGAAGGAATGATTGGTCTACGCACAGCTTAGTAGAGGAAAAGATGGAGGGAAGGAAGGCAGGGGCATGGGCTGGGAGGGAAAAGGGGAGGAAGGCGATAGGGACGGCATGGAGGGAGGGAGGGAGGGAGAGAGGGGAAGGAGGGAGGGAGGGAGCGAGGGAAGGAGGCAATGGAGGGAGGGAGAGAAGGCGGCAAGGGTTGGGAAGAGGTAGAGGGGAAGGAAGGAGAGGGAGGATGGATGGGAGGGCGACGAGAGTGGGAGGGGGGGAGGCAGGGAGAAGAGTAAAAGTCGGGGAGAGGGAGAGAAGGGGGGAAAATTGAGCGAGAGCGTAAGACGGGGAAAGAGGGAGGAGGGGAGGAATGGAAAATACGGGAACGGAAGGCAAGGGAGGAAAAGAGGAGAAGCGAGATGTAGGGTGGAGAGGGGGTGAAGGTAACGGAAGGAGGGGAGGAAGGGAGGTACTACAGGAAGGTAAGGGAGGGAGAGGAGACCTAAGGGGAGGGAGGGAGGTGGTGGAAAGGCAAGCTGTAAGAGGAGAGGGCGGGTGGAGAGGCATGGAAGACTGGGGCAAGGATGGTGACGGTAGAGGAGAGGAGGGTGAGACTGGGTGGGGGAGAGATGGTGAGGAGGGGAGTTAAGGGAGGAAGAAGGGGAAGTGTGGTATCAGAGGGGGAGGAAAGAGGGAGGAAGGGGTGAGAGGAGGGAGGTAGGAGGTGCAGGATAAGAGGGGGATGGAAGGGAGGGGGGTGGGCTAGAGAGGGTGTGAGAGGGAGGAGAAACAGACGTAAGCCGAGAGGGGAGAGAGAGAGAGAAGAGGGGGAAGCAGTGAGGGGGAGAAGGTGTGTGTGAGATGCAGAAACAGACGCCAATGCCATCTAGCGGCCAAGAGAGGAATCACCACTTCACCTAGGCCTACGATAGATGGCAGCAGTAGGCAGAACCTCATCTCCCTCTCCCTCTTCTCTCTCCAACCCCTCCCCCCCTCCCGATCCTCTTCCTCCCTCTGATCTTAACGCGCAAAATGGCGAGCAGAGTAACCCCCTCCCCCACCTCCAAAACAAGGGAAATATAATAACAATAGCGTCTGATGGCGCGATCGTTCACAGGGTTTGTTTACATTCGGGTGTCCGGCCGGAAGTAGCCATCTTGATCCACGTGGTGTCGACTGCAGAGGACTTTATTGTTTGTAACAGAACTAGTAATGATTAATGATACAAATAACACTGAAAATTATAATGATAAGGATTACTATAACAATTATTATAACAATAAAATATCAATGTTTTCCACGACAGAATCAAGTATTTGAAAGTATTGCCATGAATAACAATATCGAGAAGGCAATAAATACCCAAGTAAGTACATAATTACCACACTTTTGCCTTCGTTGTTGTAAATCTCATTATTATTATTATTATTATTATTATTATTATTATTATTTTTAGTGGCAGCAGTAGTAAAGATGAAGCACGGAAAGGCGAAAAGACAAATCCATTCAGACCAAGGACATTATTTTCCTCATTCTGCAATCTCCTGACAAATTATTCAGTTTACATTTCTCGTAGTGAAAGGGTTACTGATTTCTAGTAGTGAAGGGGTTAGACAGCCTTTTCAACACCTTCAACGGGGCTTTCAAGCTTAGTAAAATCGTCCGGCAGGAGAGAGAAAGAGAGAGAGAGAGAGAGAATTAGAGATAAGCCTCCCATATCACCCATAGCCTAATCACATGGGGCCTATCCATCACACAACCGCTACAGTGGTTTTGTTTTCACTTGATGGAACTGAGCTACTCCCCAAAACTATACTCTTTTTGTTCTAACTTGGCCTAGATTTTCGTCCTTTTGCAGCTTATTTCACGTAACTCAGTGGCAGAAAAAGACAGTGCAGCCGCTCTTCACTCTTCACATAGCACCTCTTTGTGACTAGCATCATACTGTAGTGTTAATCTCTTCTTACAACTCGGCATTCAAGACAGGTAAATGGAAAGTTTAGGCCAAGTTAGAGTGAAACGAGTATAGAACACTGTCACGGTTGCAGGAAATTCGATGGGCATTTGATCTGTATTCTAGGTGGTTCAGGAAGCCCCCTAACACCTCTTCCTCACCGATTTACTTTTGGATACGGCTGGCTAATATCGTTTTATACGCTATATATGCAGGGTATGGTGATATAAGAATGGTTAACAGAACAGCACGGCAAGATGTACTGTAATAACGACACCTTGACTGCTTTATTTCAGCTAAAGCCTGACGATATATATATATATTTTTAATGCCAGTCTAGAGTAAGTCACAGGATCCAAGTTAACACAGGTCATACGAGCACCAACACTCTTATGGTCGGGACAACTCACGTATTCTACTCAAGTTTGGGCAGGCCATTTTATTTATCTGGCACTGATTCAAAATGGCTCAGCATTCACAGAAGCATGAGCACTGAGAAAGCTCACCATTAACCCTCCCACTGTCGGTACAACTCTAGTATTCTGTTCCAGGTAACGCCAAACGATTCAACTAGGTAAATCATATCAGCCATTTTTTTTTTTTTTTTTTTCCGGAGTGCAGAGTTATGGTGTGCAGTTGAACCAGTCTTAAATAACCAGGTAATTTGTATTTCCTTCTCCAACGATGCAAATTTAAATAACGCGCCTTATATAGTATTTCACCCGTTGTTTTGTGGCCCCAGGCTCAACTGGACGTGAACCCAGTGGACTGCAGGCTGTAGCTGCCCCTTTCCGGCAGTTAACCTTCCTCTTTGCACTAGACAGGGAAGAAACTGAGGGACACTGCTATAACTGGACGGTGGAGCCGGTCAGTTAATGTTGGTGCCACCACGTGAAGGCGTCCCACTCCAACACCCAGCCAGAATACAATACCCACATGAACCAGACACAGCGAAAGGGTTGACATTCTGAATACGGGTGACGTCACTGTTACACTCTTTTACTCTAACATGTCTTTAAAACTGCCATCTCCCCATTTTGAATGTTTAACAGCAGAATATGATGCTGGCTACGAAGTGCTATGGAAAGGATGTAGAACCTTAATATCATTGTCTGGCCTAACACTAGAATATGATGGCAGTTACGAAAAAGTGCTACCGCTGAGCTACGGAAGATTAGGCGCAAAAAGACAACTCCGGACCAGGCTAAGTTGAAAGGAGTATAGTTTATTCTTGCCACTGCCAGACGATTTTACTGAACTTTAGGAAGGCCTCTCGTACTGAATGGATTTATTTAAGACTATACCTAACCCCTCCAGGTTGAAAATTTGGCCCTAAGTTGAATTAAATCGTTAGAAAATGGCAATAATAATAATAATAATAATAATAATAATAATAATAATAATAATCTCCAAAGAATTAATATGGGACGGGTCTCGGGAAGGTGTAACAGGATCTTAACACTAAATTGCGATAATAGTCACGAAGAAGTGTCATGGAGAGGATGCCGAGCCGTAGTATTGGTCTGCCTTTAAGCTATGGAGAATAAAGTAAAAAAGGACTAAAATCTCTGCCAAGTCAAGGCGAAAAAAAAGCAGAAACTCTCAGGTGAACAAAATATCACGGCCTTAGGAATAGATACATAGTTAGATGAAACTGCCGTAGGCACAGCGCTGGTCGGATGGATCCGATTGTCTGCTTAGCTTTCACCGGCGTGTAGGCAATTTGGCAAAAATTTTCGCGCTTCATTGCAAAGCTCAGGATGGGTTTAGGAAGCTAAAAATTGCACTGCCAGGTGCGCCATACGTTTCTCTTCAATTTGGTAAGAAAACAAAACTCGATTTTAGAAATTTGAAAAATGATACCCGGGCGTGCCACTGGGTCCCGACGATTTCCGGACCCACGGCCAATGAGGGGTTTCAACCCCCCACCCAGCCCAGGGCTTTTGACCGACTCTGATGAAAATAGGCTTCCAGGGTTTATGGATAACCACCTTCTGATTATTATTATTATTATTATTATTTTTTAGAACGATTGGAGCAAAACTGTGACTTGTAGAAGGCAGACAAACAAACATACGGAAATGACCAACATGCTTGCCGGATCTTTCGATTCCGGCAAGCAATAAGAGAGGGAGAGAGAGAGAGAGAGAGAGAGAGAGAGAGGGGGGGGGGTGCGGGGAGGTTAATATCGGGGGAGTGTCGGGAAGGAAGGTGGGGTGTTATGGCGTGGAGTGGGTGCCATCTTAAACACGGCTACTATTTTGGGTCTCCTCCCCCTCCCCGCCATATTTGATAACAATCCTATCTCACACGAACCAATTTTAGACTGGAAGAGCCGCCGCGCTGGAGAATACGGCCAGTGTTCATGGCAGAACAAAAAAAAATGAAAAATTATTAACACAACCATGCTCCTATGACTCACTCTCAGATGAATAAAATCGTCTGGCGTGAGATGTTCCCCCGACCACCAGAGGATTAAAGAAAGGTGACTAAGCGTCCACTCGAAAAAGGTGATTAACTCTTCTGAAAGGAGGTAGTTACTATCACTCTTGCTACTACCACACGACTGTATTCAATTTGGAGGAGTCCCCATGCCATGAAGAAGTCAGTGAGGTCCGCATGTAACCCCTACAGTTCTAATTTTCTCGTAAGCTGAATAAAATCGTCTGGAGATGGCAAAAAGAAAAGTACGTCATCGGACTGAAGGAATTTACGTAGGGTATGATCTTTAGATAAACTGAAGCATTTAGCGTGAGAATCCTTTGGGTGTGACTGACAAACTGGGCCGCTCCTGCAGATGCTCCCCCATCTAAAAATGTCGGTGTGAATCAGGATATCGTTCATATTAAACTGTTCTTGCTGTTACCTGCCGATGTTATTAAATTTCGGAACGATTTCTCAAAGTGACGGTGTCTGTCAAGGCTACCCTATGTACCGTACCGTATACCTAACTCCCCCAGGTCCAAGCATACACTACGCTGAACAACACTGTCAAAATATGGCATGTGAAAGGTGTGTGGATATCCGGAGAGTCTGTTAAACCTATGCCGAGTCGGACACGTGGAAAGAAATAATTAAAATGCAAGTATGGTGCAGTCTTTGACACTCTCATGGTCGGAACACTCCCTCCTTCTTCCCCGAAAGGAGGATAGTAGACTGTAGGAAAAGGGTTCCTTCAGCCTGACGTCCACTGGGTTTACATATTCAGTGAACCTGGGGCTACAATTACTCACCACTGGCAAACTTTCCGAGGCATGGAGTTAAGGAAAGCTACAGTATATTATTTCCCTAGTTGAAAAAGTCTCTCCTACTCTGAACAAAATCGCTTAAGGAGCAATAACAAACAAACTGTGATGTGGAGACAATACTCCCTTCACTTTAACTTGGCCCAGTTAGCCACCATCTGCAGTTTACATCACAGCTCAAAAAAAATAAATAAATAAATAAATCCTTTCCATAAAAAAAAGCATCCTTTCATTTTAAAAAATCGACGGCTCTACATTCTCTCCTTAGCACTTTTTCGTGACTAGAACCATCTTCTAGCTTTGATCTAAAATTAGGCCTTCAAGACGGAGAGATGCCAATTTTAGACCAAGTTAAAATCGTGAGTATTGCCACGCTGCGTTTTGGCGCCAAATTTTCTCTCGCTACATGCATGCTGTTCACCCCGTTTCCAAATTAATATTCTCCTCTTTTTACGGACATTCTCTGCCTTACCGGTATTCTCCCCTATCTACGGATATTCTCTCTCAGCGGTCTTCTCCCCAATTACTATTCTCCCCGTTTACGGCTATTCTCCCCCTTTTACGGATAGTCTCAGTAGTGTTCTCCCCCACTTACGGATATTCTCCCTTAGCTGTATTCTCCCCCTTTACGGATATTCTCTTAGCTGTATTCTCATTTACGAATATTCTCAGCTGTATTCTCCCCACTTACGAATATTCTCCCCCTTTACGGATATTCTTAGCTGTATTCTCCTCATTTAAGAATATTCTCCCACTTACAGATATTCTCTTCCTTTCACGGATATTCTCACCCTATTAATATCACCCTTCATCTACGGATACTGTATTCTCGTTTACGGATATTCTCCCCCTTCACACGTTCTCCCTGTTAACTTATTCTCCCTATTACAAACTCTTCTGCTTGAAATTTCCTCATACGTCCTCGGAGTGAAGTGGTTGTCAGAAATTAAGAAGCTGTCTACACCTTTGCGGACTCGTCTTAAGAATACAATAAACCTCTTCAGTACCTTTTTTTTTTAATCCCTGCTACCTTCACATGATCTTACTCATCTTAAAATGTCTCAAATTTGAAGAGTTATTGGTTGGAGACTTCAAAAAAATAAATTAAATAAATAATAATAATAATAATAATAATAATAACGAAAACTAGTCACCGGAGCATCGCTAAAGTCTACGGGAGTGAAGCACCTCATCCGAAAAACCTTTGGGAGTGACTGAGGGACAGGGCCGCTCCATGGCAAACTACCGCATCTAGGAAGACGTCCCCGTAACGAAAGGGCTAATCTTTACAACAACGTAGTCTCTCAATTTAGTCGTGTTACCTCTACGCAATTTTGTTCACCTTAGCAAAGGTTTGGAACGTGACGGGTTACATGCAGCCTTCATCTACATCTTGACTCTGAAGGGTTTTACTTACATGAATAAATACTCTCAGTGGCTCTACTTAATGAACAAGACAGTCTGGTAATGGCAAAATTTAATACGTCATCGTAGGGATGGGTTAAGCTTGTCTAAGGCTACTACCTATCCATTTTTCAACCACGTTCCCGCTGGCCTTATTCAGCTTCACAAGTTATAAAAAAAAAATATATATATGCAAGGAATAACTGGTACGATTTTATTTACTTGTATTTATGTTTATTTTTGTCGTATTGAGTAGTTACCCTCGATTCACCGACAAACCATATCATTTTCCCTAACCCATGGTAATCAAACAAATGACTTCATCCATTCTTTTTTTTTTTTTTTTTTAGTCTTTTCCTCCTACTTTCATTTATTCAATATAACAAACTTCAAAAATCAAAGGTTACACTCTATGAAGTAGCAGCCTTCATTAACCCATTCACTACCGTACCACAGATCTTTAATAAATCTGTACTTGTCATATCTCAATACACAGGTGACCCATTTGATCTGATATTAATACACCCGTCATTATTCAATCTCTCTCTCTCTCTCTCTCTCTCACACACACACACACACACACACACACACACACACACACACACAAACTACGAAAACACGACACCGGAATCAAAAAGTTACATCCAGCCATTTGTGTTCTAGGTAAACTGTGTAATACGGACATTCTCTAACGCTGAATGTCGTGATGTATTTTCCTGGTTGCCACCTTTACACGAGCTTAATCATCCTGGGGGCTTTGTTTTTGTAGTAAAGGAGTTAATTAAGGCAATATCTAACCTACCATTTCAAAAAGCCCCATCAAAGCTACATAAAAATCGTCTGGAAGCAGTTACAATAATAAAGAAAAATATGGTCTGTACTTCGAATTCTCACCACTACTACATAAAATCGTCTGGAGGCAGAAATAATAGATAAATAATAATAATAATAATAATAATAAGCATCATCATCATCATCATCATCATCGTTGTGAGATTAATATACCGCTACAACGGCCACGAAAAATGACGAACGCTTAAGGGAAACTGTAATATACGTGTAATAATATGCCTTCTTACGCGGAACGAGTGTCATTTCTCCCCTTTCCATGATGAGAGAGAGAGAGAGAGAGTGTGTGTGTGTGTGTGTGTGTGTGTGTGTGTGTGTGTGTGCGCGCGCAGCAAATTACAGTATAATAATCTCCATCCATCAGACAGTGGTACGCCAGTCCTTTCTTTATCTTATCTTGGTTCTTACGTCACCATCTCTACCACACCAGGGTCTCTCTCTCTCTCTCACTCACTCTCTCTGACCTCCATTCATACCTGTAATCACCTTTCTTTCCAGCGTCAGTCTACCATCTACATAAAAATAATACCGGTAATAATAATGATTACAATAATATTAATAATAATAATAATAATAAATAATAATAATAATAATAATAATAATAATAATAATAATAATAATAATCTCAAAGAATACTGCGTTTATTTCTGGCTAACTGTACATCTGCACATAAATATCTATCTATATCTATCTATTGCCAGACGCCACAATCCCGTAAGGGGTGGCCATTTCACTTTAAGTTATTTTGTTTTATGGAGAGGGGCACTAACCCTCCACCAACCCACTTGCTGACACGTAGGGAGCACGTACGTATAGTTTGGTTATATGGTTACCACCCAGCGCTGTAAATGGTTTCTTGGCTTACAGGAAACAATTTGGCTTGCCACTCAATGTAAAGCCACCTGTAAAGAAAAGAAAAGCAATAAGAAGTGACAGGAAAGATGGGAGAAATAGGAAGACAGGAGGACAGGCACAGCAAAAGAATGATACAGGCTAAGGAAGAAGCAGGCAGCACTACATCAAGTGAGTGGATGATGGTCGCCACCAACTACCACTATCGATTCATATTATAGGGATAAATAATTAGAATTTGCACCATGTATCAAAAGACAAATAAAACTGCCAGGATGTCAAAATTCAAATGAAAAAATGTCCTCGACTGCAGGAGTTATCAATTACACAGTAATCTTAGGTGATGCGTTCATACAGCCCCCAATATTCATGGGGCTACAATTTTAATGCCTGTGAATAGCAAAAATCTGCTAGCAATTGCCATCACCATAAAACAACCCGTACTGTCGTAATTTACTTATGACTACCTAAAAACTCTTTGCAGTGCCCCCAAACACCATAAGAACATTAGAATCTGCTCATTGAAGGTGTATTCTGATGCCAGTTTATTAACCCGTGAATAATTAAATCCATAAATAGCAAGCCCGTGAATAAGGAAGGGTGACTAGCCTATCTTAAAATACCCCAAAAGACACAGGTGATCCAGATGTGGTGTATTAACCTAAAGACGCAGGTGTGAGAAGTAGTGGGGGTCTAATCTGGAAGGATAAGACTTATCAGTATGTCAATATAGTATATGATAAGACCTATCAGTATGCCAAGTATGGTACTGTACCTGGTATAAGGTAAGTGACCATCTCCAAAACCGGTTATTTCTCATAATTACGACGTGGTCTGAATGTTATATTTATTCTACTTTTAAAAATTTTGCCCCACACCCTTCACCCAAATCAGTATTCTCATTTTCCTGAATTTAAAAAAAAAAAAAATCTGAATATATACTATTATATATATATATATTGCCAGAAGTCTCAATCCCGTTTGGGGTGGCCACAAACAAAACGCCTCCACGTCGCCCTGTCCCCCGCCATTTCACTGCCCTGCTTCCAACTCACCTCCCCCCCTCTCTCATATACCTCTCCACCCCATCCCTCCATCTCATCCTCGGCCTCCCCCTTCCTCTTCCCCCCCTCCACCTCACTCACACTTTCTTCGTCAGTCTTTCACCCTCCATCCTCTCCACATGGCCAAACCACCTCAGTGTGTTCCTCATAACGCTTCCTATCACATCCACATCCACACCACAACGCTCCTTTATATCCTCATTCGTCAGCCTGTCTCTCCATGTGACTCCACAGGCTCCTCTTAAATAACTCATTTCCACTGCTCGCACTCTTGTCTGGTGTCTTTATATATATATATATATATATATATATATATATATATATATATATATATATATATATATATATATATATATATATATATATATATATATATATATATATATATATATATATATATATATAAAATCTATCTATCTATCTATTGCCAGACGCCATAATCCCGTATGGGGTGGTATATATATATATATTATACAGTAAACTCTCAATTATTCAATGTAATTCAGCCAACCTCTATGCCGGTTAGATCAAAATGCCAGACATTGCACGGTAGCCCCCAATGGCTCAATATTTGATGTTGAGCTGGATATTACGTTACTATCTGTCTCGAACCTCTATCTTAACAACTTTCCCATGAGTAAAAGATAAAATCAAGCATAAAATACACTAAAATAAAGATACAGTACAGTAATACTGCGGCAGTTTGCTACCATTTATGAGCCAGTTGACACACCTCAATGCCGGATATTGCATAGAACTGCTGGTTATGTCCGATTTCAGCACCAGATATTGCATAATTTCACCAAATATTGCTTCGACAGAGCCGAGCCAGCAAAGATGGATATTGCAACAAAGGATAATTGAGAGTTCACTGAGTGTGTGTGTGTGTGTGTGTGTGTGTGTATGTATATATATATATATATATATATATATATATATATATATATATATATAATATCAGATTTTATCAGCTACAGAAACCACTGAACACAAAAGAAAGGTCTATCCAACCCCCAAGAGAATGTGCCAGCATTGTATTTTATGCACCAAAACCTTTTAACTGAATCAGTCTTCCTGTTTATCTGGGGGTAACTCTCTATGGGAACTTAAAATTGCCACAAACACTATATAGTATTACAAAATATTTAATCATCATGCATTTTTTCTCAGTGCTATACAGTATATCAAAGCAAAACATTTCATCATCATGCATTTTTACTCAGTGCTATATAGTGGAGGGACTGTAAGAAAATGTTCTGGAGAGAGGTGAAAAGAGTAAGACAGGGTGGAAGTGAAGTTAGCAGGGGAGTGAAAGATAAAAATGGTAGATTACTAGTGGAGAAGGGAGAAAAAGTGAGCAGATGGAGAGAACACTTTAAGGAACTGTTGAACGTAGAGGATGGAGGTAATGCGAGTATAAGTGGCTGGGGAATGGCTGGGAGAAGGAGGGAGGTGAGAAGACAGGAAGAAATCAGTAGGATAGAAGTTGTGGAAGCAATGAAGAAAGTTAAATCAGGGAAAGCCCCAGGGATTGATGGAGTGTGTGGTGGAATGCTGAAGCATGGGGGAGAGATAGTAGTAGAATGGATGTGGAAGATGTGCAGATTGGCCTGGGAGGAAGGTAGAGTCCCGGAGGATTGGAAGTCAGGTATAATTATTCCCTTGTACAAAGGAAAAAGGGAAAAAGAAGTGTGTGGTAATCATAGGGGCATTTGTCTTCTTAGTATAATAGGAAAAGTGTATGGTAGGATACTTATTGACAGAGTTAGAGAAAGAACAGAGGAATTAGTTGGAGAAGAACAGGGAGGCTTTAGGAATGGAAGAGGTTGTGTAGATCAGATATTCATTCTCAGATCTTTAGTGGAAAAGTTTCTAGAGAAGGGAAAGAAGTTGTATGCGGCTTTCATGGATTTGGAGAAAGCATATGACAGGGTGGATAGACTAGGATTGTGGAAAGTGTTAAGAATATATGGAGTAGATGGGAAGTTGTTGAATGCTGTGAAGAGTATGTACGATGGTGCGAAGGCTGCAGTGCGTGTGGATGGTGAACTAAGTGAATTTTTCTCTTTGAAAGTTGGGTTGAAACAGGGATGTGTCATGTCTCCATGGTTGTTCAATCTGTACATGGATGGGGTAATGAAAGAGGTACAAGGTAGGGTAGTGGATGTTGGAGTGGCCCTAGTGAGAGAGGATAGTGTTTGGAAACTCCCTGTGCTGTTGTTTGCAGATGATACTGTGTTGTTGAGTGAAGACGAAGGGGAGCTGCAAGGCTTGGTGGATGAGTTTGGGAGAGTGTGTAAGAAACGGAATCTAAAGGTGAATGTAGGGAAGAGTAAAGTGATGGTCTTTGAGAGAGGTGAAGTCAGTGAATGTACAGCGAGGTTGGATGGTGAGGAATTGGAAAATGTGAGTACGTTTAAGTACTTGGGTAGTGTGATGAGTAAGGATGGAGGTTTGGAGGGTGAAGTGCTTGAAAGGGTACAGCAGGGAAGAAAGGTTGCTGGTTCTTTGAAAGCAGTGATAAGAAACAGGTAAGTGAGCATGGAAGTGAAAAAGTTACTACATGACAGTATTGTGATACCAACTCTAACGTACGGAAGTGAAGCTTGGACGTTGTTGGAAGGACACAAGTCAAGAGTGAGAGCAGTGGAAATGAGTTATTTAAGAGGAGCCTGTGGAGTCACATGGAGAGACAGGCTGACGAATGAGGATATAAAGGAGCGTTGTGGTGTTGATGTGGATGTGATAGAAAGCGTTATGAGGAACATACTGAGGTGGTTTGGCCATGTGGAGAGGATGGAGGGTGAAAGACTGACAAAGAGAGTGTATGTGAGTGAGGTGGAGGGGGAAAGAGGGAGGGGGAGGCCGAGGATGAGATGGAGGGATGGGGTGGAGAAGTATATGAGAGAGGGGGGTGTGAGTTGGGAGCAGGGGAGTGAAATGGCGGGGGACAGGGCGACTTGGAGGCGATTTGTTTGTGGCCACCCCAAACGGGATTGAGGCGTCTGGCAATAGATAGACAGATATATAGTACTGTACATCATTACAACACATTCAGCCATCATGCATTTTACTTATTTATTTTTCATGCATGCCCATGTACCTATAAGCTGTAATTCACCTATGACAGCTTTCCAAACTGTAATCTCTTGCTTCCTCCTTAGCATAACCCTCAGCCCTTAAGGCTGTCTCTCAGCCTCTCATCCAATGTCTTTCTAGGACAACTCTTTTTCTCTGACTTCCATCAACATTCATACACCTACACAAAAATACTGTAATTTCACTCATTCTTTCCATGTCGTAACCACCCCGGCCAACAATTATGTAAAACCCTGACAATACATACAATATACGGCCTATATCTCAACCAGACAAATTAACTAAATAACACCCTATATAATCACCTAACCATATCTCTGTTGATTCCCCTCTACACTGCCAAAGTTTCACTACCATACATCATCCCCTCTTATGCAAACTGTGTACATTACAGCAACTAACTTTACAAGAGAGGACCCTCTTGATGTCAACATGGGAGAAGCTCCTCAACTTCAAAAGCACTGCTGATTCTTGAAGCAGTAAACAGCTTGATTTTCATCACCCATATTCATTAGGTCTCCAAGATATTAGAACACAACCCATTCGAGGAATATACTGTGACCCTGGCACTGATGAGGAGCCTACATGTGGTGGTGCTGAGTACCCTGGGTGGAGCAGCTGCAGTGTCCACTCAGGTCAAACAACCTCACATTTCCAGGCACCTTGCCATGGGGGAGGACCGTGGTACAACCCTGGCCAAGTGCTGCGTACCGTGATGGGGTAGTGGATCCCTATATGGTGTATTCACTGTACTGCAGCTACTTGAAGAACCCAAAAGAAGCAATTGCATCCCTGTGGCTGACATGTCTGCTCGACTATACAGACTGGGGTTTAGCAAGAATGACAACTGTATCCCTATATATTGCATTTACTAGTTCTCCTAAACTGGGTTCAGTTTCAACCTAGGGCCAAATATTAAACAGATGCAGTAGTAAGACATGTCTTATCAAGTACTGTATTTTCAAATGTTTGCACCCTGTCGTGGTTTCCTCAACGACTTGTACTGACACTTCCACTGACAAACACAGGCACTCCAATATAGATCTGAACAGGCACTTCTCATCGTGTACTCCAAAATATTTCTACACTATTATTCTCACATAAAGCACTGGGAGAGTGGGTTGCCTCTCCAGTAACAAAGTAGTGTCCTCGGCCTACAAATCAACTATGTACTCTCCTATGTTATCACTATCTGGACAATGCATGACCATATAAGGGCCTCACTTCCATAAAGTTTTTAGCACAGCCGAAAAAAAATGAGAAAATCGCAAAGATTTTTGTTTGTTGCTCCAGGACTAATAAACCTATCACATACTGTAGTTTGTTTGATAGCATTTGCCTTTAGAATTTTTTTGATGGTAAAATGATCACTTTTGGTTTGAAATAACACCACCTATGACAAAAAAATGACCCCCCCCCTTAGATTTTTTCTATGTTTTTTAATTTACATGACATTTTTTTAACGGTTCTCACTACAAAATGTGCTCATATATCATGAATTAATGGTAAAGTAAACCACTGAGTGTTCAAAATCATTGTGTCACAGAAATAACTGATGAGTGCGAATGTTAGTGGATGATAACGGTAACGTTTATGAATAATGACTACCATTATGTTATGATAATGGAGTGTTGCAACTGGAAGTGGTACCATTAAGTACAGAAATACCTCAATTTACGATACCCTGGTTTAATGATGGGGTAGAAATTGCATCATACCCTGCCTAATGATGGCCAAACCCCGGTTTAACAATGGGTTTTTATTTTTCTTACAGAATTTGATGATATTTTAGGATAAACTGTGTGTTTAGGTCAATTTATAAACTGCTTTTAGACTTCGATTAATGTGTTTTAGCCATAGGTGAAGTGAACATTATCATTCTGGGGTACAGTTAACTAAGCATACTTCTTCCTTAGTCTTTATCATTCTTTTTCTGTGGCTGCCCTCCTCTCTTCCTATTTCTCCCATCTTTCCTGTCACTTCTTATTGCTTTTCTTTCCTTTACAGGTGGCTTTACATTGAGTGGCAAGCCAAATGGTTTCCTGTAAGCCAAGAAACCATTTACAACGTTGGGTGGTAACCATACAACCAATCCATACGTGCTTCCTACGTGTCAACAAGTGGGTTAGTGGAGGGTTAGTGCTCCTCCCTGTAAAACAAATAACTCAGAAGTCAAATGGTCACCCCTTACAGGATTATGGCGTCTGGCAACAGATAGATAGATTTTTTCCAGGCTTATATTTGACGATATTCAGATTTGATTTGTTGGTTTTACTGAGTTATTTACAGGTGTTAGGATAAGGTTAGCTTCTTTGACAGCTATCAGGCCATTTAGATTGCCTTTAAACCTGTTTTTGGGCTCATCCGGGTGGGTTTTGGACCTTGTTTGGGGGGAAACCCAAGGCTGGTAAACGGTCCACATTGAAATACATGTTAAAAGTACCCTGATACACGATACCCCACCTAATGATGGGGTTTCACCTAACCAATTAGATGGTTAAACTGGGGTATGCCTGTATTGGTAATTTTCTAGGCTGATGATAATGGGTATATTAGTTGCATGATATCGAGAAAAAAAGAAAAATTCTTCAATACAACAAAAAATTGTTAATGTTATCAATAACATTGTTAATGATATCATTAACTGGACAGTGGATGGGAAAGGTGTTAGCTATCAATAACATCAGCCATTATTAGTACAGTCATTACTTGCTTTACGATGGGGTTACGTCAGGTCATACCTTATCGTATACCAATTTTTTCGTAAATCAGGAGATTGAAACCCATTATAAAACTGGGGTTACGTCAACTCAATTTCCCAAAGTCACCTAATCAAGACTGAACCATAAATGACAACCCACCTTTATTCCTTCCTGTGTTGGACCAAGTTGTCTCCAGGTCGTCCCCCCCGAGGCTGGGGGACAGCCTGTGCTTAAAGGCACTAATGGTCAGCCTCTGAGTCAGACAGGAACAGGTTAGGGGGAGGGGAATCCGGCCCATACCTGCACAAACCTTAGCACTGGGACCCATACCTGCACCAACCATAGCACTGGGGCCTACAATGGCACTGACCTTACCACTGGGCACACAAATCCACAGTGCTGAAATACGATGTTTGGCTGAGAGGTGACGATAACAGGGGGGCACACATGAACAAGTTGAAAAGACAGGGCTTTGAAGGGGTGGCAGGACCTGAACCATAACAATGCCTGCACGCCAGGGCCGCAATCTTGCCTAAGACAAGCGACGGTCACCTTGAGTGTGCCTGATGCTTTCCGATGGCAAAATCATTATAGTGGGAAATTTATTGTAAATCGAATTTTGGGGTGGAACACTTCTATTATTGTTGTAGCGAATTATCATAAACCAAATCATCGTAAAACGAGTAATGACTGTAATATGCTCTGCTTTGAAGAAAATAATTCGAAATCACTTTGTCAAAGTCTAACTTCAGGATCAAATTTGGCAGTACTGGATATGGGAGCTTGTAAACCTTGAGCGGTAGAGCGATCCTGAATGATGTTTATTCCTGGAGATACACTGTCATTGACTACACGCCTCTACGTGGTATGCTGGGCGCATTCTCATTGACCAGCCATTCCCACTGGCTCACGCAGAGGGTGTGTTCACCGTCTCCCACCATTATTGCTGAGCGGGAATTTTAAAGGGACAGAGAGAGACTTACAGCTGTATGGAAATAACCCTGGCTTCCGCTTCCTTCCCGAAATGAGTGGGTTACAAATACTTTCTAGATATTATTGGATTTTTGACCACTTTCCTTGTCAGCATTTGCTCAGATCTACTTGTTGAAAGATGGTGCTACACTTAAGGCAGCCGCCAGTACCCACAACTCCACAAGCCTCGGGAGTGGTGCTTACAATGTTATGGAACTGAGGCCCTCATATCTTCTCAATGGAAAAGGAGCAGCAGCCAAAATTAACCCTTCCCCATGTCGGTGATGTACAAATGTGGACGGAGTGTCTGCAAGAGTGATACAGTGCATGTGAAATTTCACGCTGAAGTCACGTAATGGGTAGATGTGTGTGTTTATATTAGAACTTTTACAGTATATGCCATCAGTCATGCCAAATGGGTGTGATCATATGCATGCAAATGAAAGAGAATACAGTACTACTGTACCAGCTTCAACTTAAAATGTCTGACACAGCCTGGGTTTGAACCCTAGATTTGTTACACATGTATTGCAAAGGAGAACTGGGTATACTATGGTACCAATCAAACCACCAGTTACCAGCTGACTTTCAAGACCCACAAACATAGCCTGAACATATAGCCTTGCAAGGCTGCCTATCCCTGTCAGGCACCTGCATGTCGATCATTACAATACAAACTGATATAGTACGTACATTCATTCAATACAGGGTCTGCTTGGCTGTATAGATTTTGGTAATACAACAACAACCTGACTCAACAAAAATTATATGTCAAATGTTAATGACACAAAGCTTTAGTCAACAGCACAGTGGCATATTCCATGACCTATCCTTATACAAGTAATCAGTTACAGTCTTACAATATTGAAAGGTTCCACAGAAAGGCAAATTCCTTGTTTTGCCTAACTTGAGATATTTTTTATAGAAATTCTAATGAGTAATATAATAGAATTTTCCATTTGTAAACACTCTGATCCTACACAAGTAAGAAAAATATAAAGAAACTGAGCTACAGTATACAGAATTTTCCATTTGTAAACACTCTGATCCTACACAAGTGAGAAAAATATAAAGAAACTGAGCTACAGTGTACCAATGATTCAGGCATATTCAGCTATTTAAAATCTAGACCTATCAGTACATACTACATACCATACCAAAATGTTTCAGCACAAAAAGGTTAACAGTCTGGCCATTAAGAGGAAGCCCACTTAAATATCAGAGTGTCAGTACCATAGACATTCTATGTTAGGTTAGCACCTAAATAATCATTGGCCATAACAGACAAAAACACATCTATCTTCCAATCACTGAGGTTTTAAGCCTTTATGTGCATGCAGTCTGGCCTACAAAAGTCATCCTTAAAATAGTGAAAACATAAAGATGATTGCACTTTCTGGTAATGGGTATACGACTAATTTCTCTATTTTTTTTCTTCAAACAGTCTACCTATAAAATGGCAAATGTGATTATACTGGTTCTTTTCTCAAAGGATTTTCACTTCTCCAGCAGCTATGATTCTTATTAGATAGAATCAACATACCTTTTGAAATCTATGGTAACAAATATTAGCAAATATACAGTAATGACCATGTGGAGAGGATGGAGAATGAGAGGCTGCCTAGAAGTGTAGAAAAGTGAGGTGGAGGGAAAAATGGGAAGAGAAAAACCAAGGATGAGATGGTGGGATGGAGTGGAGATATATGAGAAAGGGGGGTTGTGAGTTAAAGAGCAACCAAATGGTAGAGGGCTGGGCAACAGAGAGACAATTTATTTGCCATTCCTCTCAGGATTAAAACATCTGGCTACTGAAAGCCATAGACAGACAGATATACTATATAAATAAACAACCAGAATCTTTTGTAATATTTACTGGCAATGAAACTCAGAAAGGACTGCCTGAAACTTTTATATGAAACAAAACAAAATAAAAAAATGTTCTAGTTATTAATGCCTTCTGAGATTTATGAAAGGTATATGGAATCCAAGATACAACAACAATAAGCAGAGGTATCAGAGTATGTTCCCTCTACGAAGAGATGTCGACACACACACTAGCCTTAACATAGGTACCGGTGCAAAATCCTTTGAGACTCCCAAACCCACAGGCTTAAAAACATTCCATGAAACAGGTATGCACTAACAGATTAGCATATGTTAATGAAGATTGCTGTCGGAGGACCTCCAGCGCGTGACCGAGCAGTGTCTGGACTCCATATTATAATTACAAATCATAATAGACAGATAGATAGATAGATAGACAGATAGATAGACAGACAGATAGAAGCAGCAAGTCAGAGGATGAGATAGGTATTGTGTCAGCGAGAATCGAGCAATGCTAAACATGCTTACACACTCTAACTCAAGGAATGCTTCATAGGCACACGACAGCGCCTCGTGACCATACACACACATACACACATACTCACACACAGGCTTCTAGAACATTTCAACAACAGTGTAACACATGTGAAACGACCTCTGCTACACCAGAATTTAGGAAACAGAGCTCAGAAGGAGACAGGCCATAGAACCGACAGGTAGTAGGGAGAAGGAGCCTAGCGACATGGGCAAGAGGGTTGGAGAGAGAGAGAGAGAGAGAGAGAGAGAGAGCGAGAGCGAGACAGGAAGGTTAGCTCGCGGGACTCTATACTTCACTCGTGTGTGAGAGACTTTGTTAATATTTCCAAGACAAATAAAAATAGTCCCATACTCATGTTTACCTCTCCTGTCATTGCATGGCAAAAAGGGAACGAAGATTATCTACTTACAAAACTACTCAAGTATAACAACCGCTAGTCCACGAGTATAGTACTGTATATGTATAACTGATCTACAAAACTTCATTACAAGAAGCTACAAAGTTATTGTAAGATATGCTACATAACTGTAGCAAGTGTAACATAATGCAATCGTTTGTCGTTACGTAATTGTTACATTTATACAATTTATGAAAATAGGGCAGCACAAAAATGTATATATACATTATATATATATATATATATATATATATATATATATATATATATATATACAGTATGTATATATATATATATATATACCAGTATATATATATATACATATACAGTATATATATATATACATATACAGTATATATCTATATATATATATATATATATATATATATATATATATATACTGTATATGTATGTATATACTGAGTCTAGGTGAAGGTCAGGCAAGGATGACGCAATAAGCATACCGGTATGTAACCCAGTCCCTAATTTTCTCCTCCACTAAGGTAAGTGCCATTACTGGGTAACAATCATTTATGCATAAATCATCTAAAAAATGTCTTGATTATGGTATAATTATTACTCTACCATACAATGCAAATATGCAATTACAGTACATATGTAGTGATGGAGGTCACATGGGCTTATTACTAAATCATACCGTATATAAACAATAACATATAACAATTACTGCATGGATTACTAGGTTATAATGACCCACAAAAGACTATATAAGGTCAATCCCAAACAACATTAACCCCTTCCATCAGATGACATCCTTTTCTTCCTCATTTTAATCAAGCCAGCAACATACCTATTTAATTCAGTTTAAAAGAAGACCTTTTGAAGTGAGATGGTAAATCATGGCTGTCTTACCTGTCCAATTCAAATAGTCTCTCCTATGCTGAAAACAAACATCTAATGGCAGCAAGAATGATAAAGAGTGTCATTTGGTTGAGAGGGTCAATAATCATTCTATCAATACCATTCTATCTATCTATCTATCTACTGTCAGACACCACAATCCTGTAAGGGGTGGCCATTTGACTCTGGGTTATTTGTTTCACAAGGAGGGGCACATGCAGTATATCTGCTAAATTTTTAAAACTTCAGTTACAATACTACCAAATATACTGTACCGGTACAGTACTTCACAGTAGGCTACGAAAGCTCCTGTATTTGAACTTGCTGTTATCTTATTCAAACAAATCTAAAAATGAGGTAAAGTTGCTAGCTTAAATACTTTATGCTACTGAAACACTTCACTTAATGACTTTTCCTTCTTTCTTACATGTTGACTTTCCCATTTTTTTTGTATTCCCTCATGTTTTAATCCAAGTCCTTTCCACTTCCGTGTTTCCTTCTTTCTCATACCTATCAGCAATGGAGGAAACTTACAGAAAACCAACCTAACCTAACCAAGGTATATATTGGCTAATTCAATCTAAGTTAGTTTAAACAATGATAGCTTCATTTAACTGCTAGTAGTCCTCCAGTCACATGTTAGATTCCTTTATATGGTAGTTACACACATGAAGGGAATACTGTAATCACAATGAAGAAGTGACTTGTTTACGTTTTTTCACTATTTTAACCAAAGTGTTCCCAATGCCAAAAGGGCTTTGTTCATTCATGTCATTCCTCTCAAAGTATAAAGCCCTTAAACCATCAACAATCAAGCAAAACATCAACTTCTCAAAGAAACGAGGCTTGTTTAATCTATCTATAGCCCGATGCCCTAATCATGCAAAGGGTGGCCGAAGACAAAACGCCTCCAAGTCTCTCTGTCACCCACCATTTGATTACCCTCCCCCCTAACTCACTCCCCCCTCCCTCATATACCTCTCAACTCCATCCCTCCACCTCATCCTCAGTCTACCCCTCCCTCTCCCTCCCTCCACCTCACCTACATACACCATCTTAGTCAGTCTTTCATTCTCCAATCTCTCCACATGTCCAAACCACTGCAGTATATTTCTCCTAATCTTCTCAACCACATCCACATCCACCCCACAACATTCCTTCACTTCTTCATTCGTCAACCTGTCCCTCCATGTCACTCCACATGCTCCTCTCAAGTAACTCATTTCTACTGCTCTCTCTCTTGACTTGTTCCCCACTTGCAAGGTCCATGCCTCGCTTCCATACGTCAGGGTAGGGATCACAATACAGTACTATCATGCAGTGACTTCTTAATATCCATATTCACCTCCCTATTTCTAATGACTGCTTTCAGTGAACCAACAACCTTCCTTCCCTGCCGTACCCTTTCACGCACTTCATCCCCCAAAGTTCCATCCTTACTCATCACACTACCCAAGTACTTGAATGCACTCACATTCTCCATATCCGCACCATCCAACCTCACTGTACATTCTGTGATTTCATTCCTCTCAAACACCATAACTTTACTTTTGTTTACATTAACTTTCAACTAATAGTATTGGAGGTCATAAAATCATAACTTAAATTTACTTTGGTTCTGCCATTTCTCAATCAATCGCTCAATCACTTAAAACTACAAGCAGTATCACTCTTTGCAGAATGATCTTTCTTACCATTTCAAATGCAGCTTTTCAGTACTGTACACTGTATATAAAGCTATTGGTACTGCAATGTTTAAAAATGTTGCTGAAAGCCAAACAGCTTTGTCAGTAAACCGAAATCAAACAATGGTGCCATATATTGTTAAGCTCAGTTCTGTCTCAGTTACAGTAATTTCATTTAACTTATATAAGTAAAAGTCAAACACCCTAGCATGCAACAACACAGAACGTAGTAATCACTGTCATGGAAGAATTATATGCATGATTACATTTGTCCTGGCAAAGCTCCCTTATTTAAGATGATATAAGCTATATGCATTCATATCCAAATATCACTCTGCTAAGATGGACCCACTGACATTATATTACAGCAGGTCATCATTTACAAGTGTATCAAATATATAACAGTCCTACTAAATTAAGCCTTCACTTTACCTACATTCAATTCATAGGTTTTCACAAAATAAACATGGATGTATATGTAAAGGAACATTGAACAAGACATTAACAAAACAAATGCACACCATTATTACACATTAACCAACAACGAAACCAAACAATTCACTCGTCATATCGTCAACATGAACTTTTGTGACCTTTGCCCAAATAACCTTGTGCTATTTCAACACAATAAATCAACTTAACTTTTGACCATTTCTATATTTCAAATTAAATTTATATTAGTGAATACATACAACAATTTAATGCAGCTCAAGTACAGGCTTGTAAAAATTGTGGGTTAATTTAATATTTACTGGTTCATTCGTACCCTTTCAGTTCATTCATTTCAAACATCAACTTTTATAATCCCTTTCTACGACCGCTACTAAATTTTCAATACATAATAAACGTTATAAATCCCTAAAACAAAGTCAAATACAGGAGCTCGCGACAAAAATACCTACTATAGAGGTCCTGTACTCTCGTAAATAAATAAAAGGGAAAAGTGCTCCCATCTACTGTACAACTCCCCAACTGACAAAAAATAACCCTTCAAAAAGGCAAATTATTTAACACTCACCATCTTTACTGTTCTCCGTCTCGTCGTCTGTGAAGTAGTATATATCTGTAAGACGAGAAGGCAGTCAGTGGAGGCATAATTGGCTTGTTTTAATGCATGTAAATAGGAGTAGAGCACTGACCACTCACCCGCCATGTTGAAGTAAACACAGGCCACTGAGCCCCAAGGCAACATAAAACCAAAACCTTTCCTGCCAGGCCGCCAGGTGGGGCAAATTCTAGCTGGAACAAAGATTAACACTAGTATATGATTCTAGTCAGGAGTACTGTGAAAATGATGTATTTTATGCCACTTAACGACGTGTAAGCTGCACAAGGACGAAAGTCTCCACCTAATGTGAGCGAACCAGATACTCTGCGTTATTATTGAGTAATGTTTACCCGTGGAGACTCCAAGTCGGGCAAAAACTGTTGCCTTCTCTCAATAATATTTCCATTAGTGGGTATAATTCTTCAGTTACTAATAACTCCTTCCGCTAAGACTGGTACACTCAGACATTTTATTAAGGCCAATATCAGATGCTGTTCAACAGAGAAATCATATAACAATCAAAGCTACAATACACTTAGGAATTTTCAGTGAAGATCGATTTTGTTTTAGTCAATGGTACCTCACTTTAAGTTAGACAAAATACCGTATATTCTTCCTGACTTGATTGATTGCAAGTATAGGCGGCATTTGCCATCCTCCTGGGCTATGACAAGTGCTGCAGTGTTTATATTTCCATACTACTCTAGTGCTCCTTTGCTCCCATGTAAGTAATATATCTTATGGATTCCTATACATTTTATAGTATACTAAATGTATGTTACTACCTCTGAAGTGGTGAGTGACAATACCAACCATCTCTTTTTGCTGTGCACTGTATGTACCGATTCGCAACCACTGACTTGTGTATTACTGTGTTTTGTTGAAAGGTGTTTGTGGCAAGACCCACCACCTCCTTTTGTTGTATATGTATTCCGTATACCTTTACAATAAGTATTTTCAATAATTTCATAATTTTGGTAGGCTACTTTAGACATTTCCTAAGGTAAAGGCTTTTACATAAAAGAAATCGGAACATTTTTGTTTTTCTTTGCATTTGTAAAAGCACAATGAGTTAATATACGCGACCGTGAGTGACCCAGGGACGACATACAGGTATCATCATAAAATGTAATGAATCTGAAATACCGTACTGCTCTGACGTTCAGCAGTTAGGACGTCCGACATTATTGCGCTCCTTTAAAACTTATTATTTTCTACCTAGGTGCTCAACTACCATGAAGACAGAGTTCCTATATGAACATAATACTGTACATTAACGTCAATAATGCAATATTTGTGGGAACAACGAAAAAAAAAAAAAAACTTCGATTATTCAAGCATCGTGGTCCGTGTGTCCGGGTAAGATTTTGGATTTACACCCACACTACGAGTGCTCATACTTTATTGCAGCCATGCAAAGTCTTGTAAAACTTAAAATATGGCCTAATGATGCATAATTATTTGATTAGATAAGTTTGTTGGTACGTTCAAAACAAAGGCATTAACGTATCTGAATGAATCTTTTGGCATTATTGGTGCAAAATACAATGGATTGTAATAATTGATGAAGGGCGTGAGGTACTCCCGTGCGATATAATGCTCAATATATAGAAATTCACTGAAGATCCAACGATACCTGTTATTATTTACACGAGTTAGTGTTTGAAAATCTGAAGGCTTTACAACGTTTCGCATCCCCAAAACTAATTAGCATATTCTTAACCTTACATCGCAAAGTGGAATGGAAAACGCTAAATTTTGATGGTCATTTATGGCCATTTCTATGGTGAGACAATGTACTAAACCTTGATTTATGGAAAGCCTGTGGTTAGTACGTATGGTCAGTCTATATCTCATACTACAGAACGCAGTCAGCAACCATGTAGGAAGGTTAAATGGTCAAATACGTTCCATCATCGTCAACAACTCCAAAAATTGGGGGGGGGAGGGTTGCACCCCGCTTCGGAATTAGGTTTAAACATACGACTAAGGCGTCAACAAAGTACTGCAGTACATAAATGCAATGATTGTCATTAGACAAGATGGTTAATAAAAGCATTCATATAACAAAAAAAATCATCTGTATTGCATAAAATTGCAGCAAGAAGTGTTGTTGCATATATTACAAAAATTAAAGTTATCTAGCTCTAGCCCCGGAATAAAACATAAAATTGCCTCCCCGTTGCCCTGTCCCCTGCCATTTGACTGCCCTCCCTTCAAATCACACCCCTCTCTCATTATCTCCATCCCTCCATCCTATCCTTGACCTCCTCCTCCACCTCTCTCCCTTCAACTCACACCCCTCGCTCATTATCTCCATCCCTCTGTCTTATCCTTGGTCTCCTCCACCTCACTCCCTTCAACTCACACTTCTCTCTCATTATCTCCATCCCCTCTATCTTATCCATGGTCTCCTCCTCCACCTCCCTCCATTCAACTCACACCCCTTTCTCATTACCTCCATCCATCTTATCCTTGATCTCCTCCTCCACCTCCCTCCTTTCAACTCACACTCCTCTCTCATTATCTTTCTCCCTCCATCCTATCCTTGGTCTCATCCTCCACCTCACTCACATACACTGTACTGGTCAGTTTCATCCTCTATCCTCTCCATATGGCCAAACCATATCAAAGTATTTCTCTACTTATGTTGAGAGCACAATCAACTCGCTTGTTAGTCGTACTGAGCAGCTTCATTCTAGAATAGAAAATGGTTGTACTAGCTTTCATCACTATGTATCTCATGATACAGTGATGCAATGTGTGTGAGTAACATATAACCAAGGTAGTGAACTTTATGCTATAAGACTGACTTGGTTATAAATATTACTGGGAATTCACAAGAGATGACCCTATGCCTAACGCAGTTTGTGGTGCACCAGCATCACACATATTACACCATTATATTATGGAATGTCCCTTATTGCAAAATATATATAGGAATCCACAATTTAGCATTCTGACTGAGCAAGTCTCATGGCTGAGAATCATGAAAGTTAATATCTATTCTTTGTGAATATCCTGAATTTGCACCAAGGTCCTAGAAAGACTTATATATATTCATTAAATATGATGCATGAAATTATTTGTAATTTTAAAGTCCCATATGAATTACATTTTTCAGTAAATACTGCATTAATTACTTTTCTCAGTACCGGTACATCTATATTTGCTTAAGAGGATATGTGGCAAGATTCACCATTGTTTGTATATGCTATGGGCACTTTGTAACTACTGAGTGTATGTAACTGTATTTGCTGAAGGTGTGCAGCAAGACCCCCCATGTCTTTTTGCTGTATATGTACTCTGTATACTTTTACAACAATAAACATTTTAATTCATTTTTCTTTATAGTTTCAATCTCCACAACACCACAAATCTCCTTTACTTCCTTATTTGTGTGTCTCTCCATGTAAATGTACATACTCCTCTCAGGTAACTGATTTCATAATAATATCAACCATTATTGCAGTTCAGCACTTTCCTAGCAGTTCTTTTCACCATCAAGCATGGTGAAAAGAACTGTAATATAGATCTCCCAAAATTAACTTCTTAACAATTATCAGCTCTACCAATCTGCCAAACTTTTTAAAACTAGCCTGGATTTTCAGATGAAGCCCACCCACCATAATGTGATTTGGCAACATGCAGAATATAACAATTAACATTAATCCTTCAGAACAATTAATCTTTTTATATTCTTTACTATTATACAGGTAGTGGAGTGGAGTACATTAACATGGTAACATCAATTCTGCTACCTTTTATATAAACATCCCCCAACTCCTCCCATCTCCCAAAAGAAGGCTGGTGGACTGCAGAAGGGCAACTTCAGCCTGCAATCCATTGGATTCACATCCTAATTATCCTGGAGCCACAACAAAAACAACAATAACCACCAGACAATCATATCCACCATAATGTTGTATATTTACAACCAAATGAAATCTTTTTGCATCTTGTTCCCTCCAGATTATTCTATTCATACTTAGAATATTAATGATTGCTATGACTAACTGCTCCAGCTAGAAGTATCTAAGTTGAATATAATCATCTGGTGGCAGCAAGATAAACCGTCAGCCTATTAAATGGTTAGAATACAGTAACTGAAAATTGTGCATATTCTACACTGCAGTGCCATATTTTGAAACATATGGGACCTGTAACATCTTTGTGAGGTGAGAATCTGACAAGAGGCCTCATAGCATCATAACTTAGAAGTACCATTGAAATCAATTGTTTCCAAAACTATGCCATCACAGGCACAGCTCATAAAAATTCATTATCATTTTTATCACAATAATCATATCTCTACCGCTACATAGATTTGTTTGTAGTAAATCTAGGTTCACCTGAATATAAACCCAGTGGATTGCTGGCCAAATACCCTTGTCCTGGAGCCTATCATCCTCCTTTTACAGGATAAGAAGTTCAAAGACAGTTGTATAATTGGACAGCAAAACCACCCAGTTATACTGGGGCCACCACATGAAGACAACCCTCTCCAGGACCATAAGGTGTAAGTACATCAACTTTTAGGTGTAGGAAAACATAAAAGAAGTACCACAAGTGGCCAGTGAAATGAGTCATACATCCATTTATTTGTTGTCCTCCAATTTACTATTCCATCAGCAGCATAACAGCTTGTAGCTACGGTACCAGTCCCAACCTCTTAAGCAAGTGAACAGCCACTCACCCCAAGTGGTAGTATGTGAGCCATACCATCATCCTCAAAATTTCTGGCTCCAGCTACTGTAATATGAAAATCATCCTCGAATCCTTCCATCATAATTACTGCGTTGAAATAAGCCCAGAAACTTAACTATTTTAAGTCCTCATAATGAGTTGCCATTTTTATCTTATGTTTTTGCTATAAAGTTTATAGTAATTTACAGAAACACTGCCTACTGAAGTTTCACTGGTATCTAAGAAGCTGTTTAGCCAGTTCCCTCATATTTAGAGTACCATCTGTATGAAAAAGAATATTTTGAAATATTTCCCTGACTTATAATCAGTACCTGTATTCAACTCCTACTAACCCTACCATACTGGGTAACTGACAGGTATACCCTTTTTACCTTAACTTGGCATTTGGAGTCTTTGTCAATGATATAATATGATACAATGACTGGCACAAATTTCTGTCCTTTTGTAGCTTTTTTTTCATGTAGCTGAGTGGCAAAAAAAGAGTGCTAAGGCTCTACAGTACATCCTTTACACAGCACTTTTTTACAACAAGCATCGTAATCTAGTTTTAATCTATCATTACACCTCAGCATTCAAGATTTAGGGATGGCAACTTTAGCTCAAGTTTAAGTAAATGGAGTATATCAGCCAATATCATAACATCCTATTTGGAATGTATGGCACCCAAGGCTAGGCTACCATTGTCAAGCATTTAAGGGTAGGCAAGCCACCTAAGCCTTTGCAATACTTATCTTCCAGCATAATCATTCTGACCTATCCTCTCCCACCTAAGGTTGGGATAATCTAGGTTCCTAAAATAAGAAAGATGTAGCTACAAAAACAGGAGAGCTATCAACAACATATGCAGTGAAATAAGCCACATAGCATTTAAACCCCTGAATTCTAGCTCCAGCTAACATTAACCAGCCGCGTGCCGGCTATTTTTAGCCCTATGGGTCACCCCAGTGTTAGCCATTTTTTAACCTTTTTTATTTTTTGGCTAAAATGATAGATTTTGATGTGGAAACAAAGAATTTCGCCATTAAAATGCTCACCGAGGCTCGGAAATGAGTTTTAATGAGTCCTGCATACTCATGTACAGGTATAGCTGCTCTCTCACGCTCACCACATACGTAAGAAAGCTGTTTGCTGTGTAAGGTATACTCAGGTATTTATGTTGGGAAGGTATAGCAATGTTCAGTACACTTTTCTGATTACTTATTACTTCAGCATCTACCACAATTTGCGTGTCTTTCTCACTGTGAGTGCATCATCTTACACTTACTTGAAGATAGGTACAACCTGACTTCATTATGTACAGTCCTGGCACTTACGAGAAAGTATTTACAACTTGACTTCCCTATCTAGTCCTTACACTTACAAGAAAATATTTACAACTTACACTTACATGAAAATATTTACAAAATGCCTTCACTATGTACAGCACTGGGTGAGGCACACAGGCAGAGTGAGGCACAGCGAGTGTGAGGGGGGGAGCGAGTGAGTGTATGGCCTTGACAGCCTGAGGCATGGTAGAGGAACAGTTACCTTACATGCCTGCCAATTTTTACTCACAAATCTTGAAAAATGCGGTCACAGTGAAGTTTTTTATTTTAAACCATTTTAAAACGGCACGGGCACTGGCCATGGCATTGTGTCAGACCATTTTAAAACGGCACTGGCACGCGGTGGGTTAAATAATAAAACAACATCCATCACCCCAGGGAGATTAAACCTGAGCCAATATCAGCCATTTTCTCAAGCAATCCATAACATTATCAGTGATAATCAGAGCAGGAAATGAAAGAAAATATAGACAGTCCTCTGTATAAGACAATGACATGCTTCAAAATGAATTTCATTGATTTTTCAATATCTACTTCCTATTCACATCTCATGAATCCATGCAAGAATGGAACATGTGCTTGCTAACTGCATGTAACACAGCCTACAAAACCCATGTATTCCTTAACAGTCCCTTTTTCACTTTCATAACTTTAGACCTTTCATACATCCATACATTATTACAAGCATTAGCACACCCTCACACTCTAACAAATCCTGTTTTGTATCAAGACCTTTTTTATATTATCCACCTTACTTCCTTGTGCCACTTTTCTCCAATTTCTTTACACAAATACCAGGTTTCATCACCACACCAGGGTCCCGAAACTCTTCCTGCAATTCAAATCTCTTTATTACATATAATCATAAGTAAATTACAACAATTAAATGCCCTTTACACCCACATGATAAATGATGAATATGTATACATAAAAGTATCTTGGAACAACATACCAGGAGGTTCGGATAAGAAATTAATGTGCATAAGATTTGCTAGTGAGGTGAAGCCATGATTCCTGAAAACTGAATGATGTGAAAATGACTGCTGGGCACCACTTCAATAAGTTCCCCCACTTTCTTTCTTTTTCTGGATCCTACCTCACATCATCCTCAGATCAGAAGAAAAGTCAGGATAATGATGATGATGATGATGATGATGATGGTGTAACAGAGGCTTTTATTCATACCATACAGATCATCTACATAATCTTGATACTCTTTATGGTGTGACTCTTGATGCCTGATGCCTCACCCTCATATCGCTTCAGCTCTCGCCTCACCTCACGCACCTGCCAATGTACACAGTAACAATATAGTAACAATGATAATAATAATAATAATAATTAAAATAATAATAAAAATAATAATTATTCTCATCATCCGGACCTCCTTTCCCACCCTAGGACAGGGTGAGGAGTAGCAACGTCCAGACAGCCCAAGTCTACCCACTCCAATGGGTCATGCTTCCAATCACTCATCATTCAAGTCCCTGGAATCCTGGCTCTACCGGATATGCCAAAAAAATTCTGATATGCCAAAAATTTCCATCACATTCTGTAGCTCCACATAAACGAATATGATCGAGTAAATCCGGACTCTGTCTTGTTGAAAAGGGGTGCCAAACCCCTGATCATGCACTTCTTCTCACAACATTCAACCAGCCAGCTCCATCTCTTATCAGTCCCCTAGCCTCACCGACTTCCATATCTCTCTTCCTCACACACTCATCCACAATATCTCTCCACCTTCTCCTTGGCCTACCTCGCCTCCTCCCCACTTCGCTCAGATATACATTTTTCACCACTCTACTTTTTTCCATTCTCTCCACATGACCATACCAACTCAGCACACTCTCTTCGATTCTGGTGTCCACAGACTTCCTCACTCCACACATTTCACGAACCACATTATATCGTATCTTATCCACTCTCTGTACTCCACATACATTCCTCAGCAGTCCCATCTCCACTGTTCTCACTCTTGACTTTTCAATTTTATGCCACATCATAGTCTCACATCCATATGTTAAAGCTGGCACTAATACTCCTTCATGTAAGCCTTGTGCAGTTGCAACACTCAAGCCTTTGTGAAGGAAAGAAAGACACTCTTTCCTCTTTCTTCTGCCTATGGGTGCCTTTACACTCCCTGTTCTGTCTTTTTTTTCCTTCAGTCTTTCTTCTTCCTTCTGCCTATGAGTAACTCTACAGTAAGTGACATGCCAAATGGTTTCCTGTACACCAGGAAACCATTTACTATGCTGGGTGGTAACAATATAACCAAATTATGGCACCTGGTGGTTTAGTGGGTAATTAAGGTGCCCCAATAGGGTTGAGCCTGTGTAAGTTATATCCAAGGGGTGGTTGGGGTTTATTGCTCAAGTAATGACACTCAGGCACGAGTGAGGCTGGTCACTTTCATCTTAAATGTCAGGACCAACTTGCCTAGCCTCGGGTTCCTATGCTCCTTTGTGGGGCGACATAGGATTGGATGATAGATGGATATAGATGGTTTACATTTTTTCTAGGATCATCATTTACTACTATATTTTTGTCTTTACTAGTCTTGACATGTGTTTCTCACACTCATATACCCTCTTCTTCTTTCACATAAACCTCCTTCTTGCATCCACCACTCTAACTACTTCAATATTTTTCCCTCCACTGCCCTTTTATCCTCTTCATTTTACCAAGCCGTATTCATGTTACTAATTGCTATCCTTACAATATCAGACACAGTTTTAGAAATTTCTAACCAAACACTCCCTACATATATTCCACAAGCTTTCCATCCATAGCTCTACAGATCCATTTGCTCTCTTTAATGAATAATGATTCCACCACCTGACCCTGGCCATCAGCTGCCACTGCTTTGTTGCTCATCATATCATGTCAATTACAAAAACCCATTAATTACCAGGCATATGGGAGAGGATAGAAATAAATAGTGGAAGTAATTCTAATTATTCACACACTGGGTACTTCTAATTGTTCACTGAAGAAAAAATCAAGAACAGTAAAAACAACCAATACCTAAAGAAAGTAAAAATAAAACCCATACCTGTCCCTTCCTCTTCTTAAGTTTGGTGGAGTATTTGCGCCGGTACTTGACTCTAGGGTTGCGTTGTTCCTTCTTGCGTGAGGGAAGCAAACCCTTGTTCTTGGAGATCTGGTAGGTGATGGCACGCTTCCCATCTGGATCTAATGTATCCTCAGCTTCATTCTCTGTTGAAAGAGTGACATCAGAAGGAATCAATGCTGAGTTTTTACTATGCATGAAGAATAAAAACAGTACTGTAACACCCAATTATACTGCATTTTCCAATCTGAAGTGAAAGGAGTCTGAAGTTAAGTTACCATAATCCAATATATTTAATGCCTTCCATCAAGGGATGTACTTTTTATATTTCATTTCCCAGGGTATATATTTTACATTTCAGATGTAAAATTAGCATGAGCATTTAAACAATACTCATGTTAATGTTATATGAGCTTGTCATTTTTACCAACAATGAATGTGACAGCAGGAACAGAGGAGAGAAAGTTTTGTTTGTTTGCATCTTGACAAATGTCATGGCTGTGGAAACAAATTTCATAGTCATGCAGGTTATGTGTTAGTCAAAGCTAAGATTCAAACTTGGAGCAGGAAATTTTACACCAGAACTGCAGCATAGGATGGTATGCTGAGTTAGCCACATTATCAGCATGGCATGGTTAAAGGGTTATGGGTATACTGATAGCACTGCATGATGGAAAACCTCCACCATCCATCACCACAAAAACCATTATAATTATTACCACTGATCATTCCCTACTTACCAACAGGTTCCTGCTCCCCTTCGCTGCTGACTTCTGCTTCCTTATCCAGCAATATGTCATCCTGTTTCTTCTGGTCACTCTTCTCTGCCCTCTCCTCATCAGAAGAGTCCAAATCAGGCAAAAGTTCAGAAAGTTTGGCACTGTGATCTGATGCTGCAGAATGTTTGTCCTTCTTCTTGAGAATCTGCACTTTCTTTGGCTTCCTGTAAGTTAGTGGTTAGATTACAGTACACCATCATCATCATCCAGACCTTTTTTGCCCCCTAAGTATGGGGTAATGTAAAATATAGAAACAAGGAAAGAGAAAGTATGAAAGTGAGAGAACTATCAACAGTATGCCCAGAGAAATGGTAAGAGCCAGTCCTATACCATTCCATGCAAAGCTATTGTGGTGCAATACTTTTATCCTCCCATGGTTACGTAACCACTATTATAGTTTGGTTTACACCAGATGATGATACAGGTATTCAGTTGTGGATGAGTCATAGAATCCTCAGTGTTAAAGGATCAATTATTAAAGAAGAAAGAATATGAATATAAACTGTGATACATCATGAGCTGTTCTCAAGGGAAAAAGAACATACATCTCAGAAGTCAAACTCAAAATTGAATTTAAAATTATGTTGGTACCTGCCATAGCTACACCACAGCAGCTATTAGCCTGGAATTGCATACTCATATTTCAGCATTCTCTCTTCATTTATAATGGTTCCGACATTTTTGTATGCATTGGCATATGGTCACCTACTGGCGGCTCTCCACACTACCTGATCTTGATCAGCCTCTATAAACAGTCCCTTAACCCTGATATCATACTCTATGACCTCGTCCAGTCTTTTTCTGTCTTCCTCATTTGGCAGAAAAAAAAAAAAAAGTCCTTACAGTGAATGGGTTAATACACACACTGATCTTTTTTTGGCCCAAACTTACCATCACTCCATCTTGAATGTTGAGTTATAACACTAGGTTAACACTATACTGTATGATGCTATATATAAAGATGCACAATGGAAAGAATGCACAGCTGTGGCATTTTCTTTTTCTACCACTGAACTGTGATATAAGCTACAAAAGGATGAATATCTGGCCCAAATTACAGTGATCAATCTATAATACAAGGTCTATGAGTGGACCTGGCAGCCTTGTACGAATTATCTGGTAATAGTAGAAAAAAAAAAAATCACTATACTGTAGGGATTAATAAACATACTGACCTTATCTCCTTGGCACTAGCTGATGACTTCTTGGAGGCCTTGGAAGCCTTGATAATTGGGACGAGGTTCTTCAGATGCGGCTCTAGCTGCGTATCACACAAGGACAGCTCCTACAACAGACCAAAAAAAGAAAAATAGCTTATATAACAAATGAATGGTAATGATAAAAATACCCCCCCTAAAAAAAAGGTTACTTATGAAGTGGATTCATGATTCTATTGGCTTGAAAGACTGTTTCACCTATTTTACTGCCCATGCTGTCAACAGTTTTTCCACTTTCATACTTTTAATTTGTTTCTTGATCCAATCTCATCCCAAAGAAAATTACTTAGCTGCTGCTGCTGCTGATGATGATGGCACTAGCAATGATGATAACAATGAAGACAATGATGATTATGATGGTGATAATGATGACTATGACAATGACAATGATAATGATGATGCTTCCCAGGAGTCAGCCCTTACCTGCAGCAGCTGTCTGTACTGTGCAAGTCTTCCCAGGACAGGATGGTTCTTCACAGAGGTTTGGCTCACCCTTATCAGCATGTATGCACTCACAACACACACATAGCTGCCAGAAAATGAAAAAAAAATTCATCATCATCGGCCCAACCCCATTTTTCTCACTCAAGACAGTGTGTGGCAAAGTCCAAAATGCAAGAAAAGAAAAATATGAGAGGACCAATGAGTGAATGGACCACACATTCATCAACACCATTGTCATATTTTCATGAGATACTGACTGAGGAGGTTCGACCACCAGAACATCTCCCTTACACAATACAGATTTTTATGACATTAATTAATCAGACTCACTTGAGAACAAGACGGTACTTTGTGGTAATGTACTGACAGGCAGTAGAAGACATAACCTGGCCTCCTCTCACACCTTCCATTAGTGGACCTAAGAATGTTCGTAGTTCCTCACATTTCTCTGTTGAATAAAAGGAATTGATGTTAACCATAAAGATGCTGAAGGATGTACTATTAAATCTTGGTGCACAAAAATGAGGACAAGCCCCTTAAGGTTGATGATAATTTCTGATGCATGTAGTGATGACAGAAAATGGTTAACCTTTCCTACCAGTGTTAACTATGCACTGTAATGTGGGATGCAGGCCAATTACCATATGTCTAACTACATGTGTTCCACAAATGATCATAAAAAGCTTGCTTACACCTTCATTCAATTGGTTTTGGTACATCATCTCTTAACCCCTTCTTTATGAGGGATCTCTCCTATACAGCATATAATCATTTGGTAATAAATAAAACAAAATACAGTAAAATTCCTCTTATTCAGCATCTTTGGGACAAAGCAGGTGATGAAAGAGCAGAAACTGCCAGACGACCGGGAAAACCTGCCAGAAAGTTTCAAGCAATCATGGTCGGTCACCTCAGTGCAATCACAGTGTCTAGCAAGTAACCGGTTAACCCTAAGCACTAAATATTTAATATGCAACTTTTGTTTAATGTATTTAATGATACAATACACATGAACTTACCATAACCTAGGCGTATTTACATATGTACATCGTAAAATAGCACAACAATGTTTCCAAACTTTTGAAAGGTCCTGCTCACAAAGCCAGACACTCACAAGTCATGATGGCTGATGGCACATGTAGTGTTGGCAAGCAGAAATCTTCAAAAGCGCTAAGCTCAATATTAAAACACACTAAGCTATACTGAACTGTTCACTCTTTCGCATTAAATTGGACTTCAAAATGCACCAGATGTAGAATCCATCTATCCATCATCCAATCCTACGTTGCCCCATGAGAAGCATACGAGCCCGGGGCTAGGCAAGTTGGTCCTGACATTTAAGATGAGAGTGACCAGCCTCACTCATCCCTGAGTGGCAACCACCAGGCGCCACTAGATATAGAAGAAAAGTAATCCCTCTAATATCCGAACGCCCAATATCCGAACATCCCCACTAACCGGACATAATCGTCCCGGGATCCAATATTCCCAAAATGGGCCAAAAAATGCAAAAAAATCGAAAAAAATCTGACTTTTTTCCCTCCCATAATTTGAAATTGCCGCCTGGCGCCGAACAGCTGTTACACCATGGTCCCTTCACCCCTTCCTTCCTCCCCCTCCCCCCTCCCCTGTCAGGGTTGCCATTTGGTATTTTTCATTACCAAGTGTGGGCCAATTTGGTAATGAAAAATTCGTTTGGTAATGAGTCAGAATAATGCATTACCAAATGGATTTTTCACATGTATGAGGATACACAGGATGGAGATGGTGGATTGTTTGCTCTCTCTGATTAATCTGCTACCCTACATAGTGTGAAAATAATCAACATGGTGTTAATTATAAGGAGAGTGATTACATGTATTTCCACTTGTATATATAATTAGTGAAGAATAAATGCTAGCTTTACGAATTTGGTAATGAAAAGTTAAATTTGGTAATGAAAGTTGAGGAGATTGGTAATGTGGCCGTTGCGATCTGGCAACTCTGTTACCCCGCCATCATCAACAGTCACAGCCAAACTCCGATCGAGAGCAGATGCTAATAGCAGTGCAAGCCACAGGTGCTTGTTTTTTGTGAATAAACAGTAAATAAACTGCAATACCTCGCCACTAGAACACACGGGAATTTACAGTGTTGTGCAGTGTTAAGAAATTAGAATTTAGAGTGCAGAGGATTAACTGTGGACTGCAAACTGGCGGTTCAAACCAGTCCAGGAGCCAGGGACTTGTAAGTTCCCAGAATGTTTAATATTGTATAAACTCACCTCTGAAACTTCATTTTAAGGTTCTTTTGCATTTATTTCAGTCTTTTATGTCCTTTATTGGTGTGATTTGGGTCTTAAATAGGTGCAATGCATGTCCAGAGGGAGTTTTATAGGTGTTTTTCTGAGTTAGGGTCCATAAGTACAAGTCCAGGAGGTTGGGGCCCAATATCCGGACAGGATCACTATCCGGACATGCCTTTGGCTCTATTATGTCGGATATTGGAGGGATTACTGTATATCTATTGGCGCTAAATCATTATGAAAAGCGCTAGATCTAGCGCCAACAGCGCCAAATTGGCAACTATGGACACATGGGTACCAGCGGCAATGGTGACCCCAGTGAGGGTGCCGATCGGTTCAGCATATGTGCCAGAAAAGCAAAGAACTTTTGTAATGGGACTACAGTATCTATGAAAACCACCAAAAGACCAGAAATAGCGTAAGACCAGATGCCGAATAAGAGGACTTTTACTGAGAAATAGAAATGACCAGACTTCTAGAGGATTTTGGAGGTTTAAATGATGTGTGAGTGATTGTGGTGTTCATTTCAATGGACATGCTGTTGATAGTTCTCCCATTTTCATACTTTCTATTTCCTTGCTTTTGTTCTTGTGGCCCTATGTTCATCAGAAAATGAACCCAGTGGACCGCAGGCTGAAGCTGCCCTTCGTCTGCAGTCCACCATCCTCCTTTCTGGGGCTAGCAAAGGCACTGAGGCAAATCTGTATGCCTGGGCAATGAAACAGCTTGGTCATATCAGTGCCACCACAGGAGAGCATCCCTTTTCAGTGCCTCTCATAACTGTATGTCATAATGGTACTTGGCTCCCTATATTACAGGATGCCTCATAGCCTGTATAGGTAAGAACAGGTAGTCATCACTGTATGTCACGGATGTGTTCCAAAGTGTCACAGACTTTTTTTCAAGCAACTAATGTTATAAACTGAAGGAACCAGCAATTCAGCTTAAAAGCAACTGTGAATATTTTAACACAATTTTTCTGTAATGTGAAGTTGATGTAATGGCAAAAATGAATGTAATATGATGTCTATAATGAGAGCATACCATACTCCTGTAAGTCCTCACTCTCGGACCTACCTTTCAAATCCTCCAGTAATGGCATGAACTCAGGGGATTCTGTCCTAAGCAGCTGCAGCTTCTTGGATCTTGACAACCCAGATAAGTTCACCTCCAATGCTGACTCAACCTTACTCTCCTTGGCCTCCTCCTCCTCCTGTAGGTTAAGTAAAGAGTTGCTGAAGTCTGAGGAGAGAATACAAAGCCAAAGAAATGGATGGAAAGGTAAAGTACATCAGCAACAACCAACATTCTTTTTACCTTTTGCTGCAATATACAGGTGCTCCCAAAAAGTATTTTCCACAGCCTCCATTTGATGTTAACTGTTAGTGAATAACCAACACTTTCCAAATGCCAGTGGAAAATTTAATACCTAACACAGCAAAGGAGTTTAAATATGACACTGGTAAACTCAGATATTACTGTACATTCTGTGCAAAAAAATGTTCATTTGTAATTAAATTAAACCACTCCCACTATAACAGTCTGTTTATCAGAATCTTTAATTTCCTTCACCTCAATGATGTTCCCCCTCCCCTTTGTATTCTACCACCATGTTATTACATTTGGATTAAATGAGATCTCTCCTTAAGAAACTTTAAACAATTTCATTATCTTTTATGTAGGTACCATGAAATTATTACTTTTTCAAACCATTACTGTATGAATCCATTCAAATAAAAGGAAAGAACACATAAATAATCTCTAAAACCTCTTCTGCCTTGATATCAGATATACTTGATTCATTCTACCACCTGTATTATTTTGTTCAGTGTCAAATGGGGTAATATGAAACTTGGTGTTACTGTTTTAACATAATGCCTCACTGCCACCCACCAAAGGAATGAGGTCATCAGTTGGAAGGTAGTCCAGTTCAGCAGCCAAGCGTTCCTGTAGTTTGCGTGCTGCCTCCTCTTCTAGCCGGCTCAGCTCTTCATCTTCACCTCGCACCTGTTCTGTAAAATGAAAACACATCATGCAACAACTCATTCACAAAATAAAGCTCCATAACACTTCAGTATCTTACTTACTCATTCATTAAGTTTAAAACAAGAACCCCCCTCCCCCAACTACCTACTTTGCAAAATACAAACAAGTCATGCAACAACTCAACCTCAAAATATAACTCTAGGAAGCTTCAAGATAACTTAAGCTGGTGATTTATGAAGCTTAAAACCAAAAAGGCCATACTGTATTTTAAATTATTAAACATTATAACAACCAACTATATACACCTGTGAATTTGACTGTAATCTAATGCTCACACTGGACAGTATACCCAAACTTTAATTTCAAGCACAGTAGCTAATTCCCTTCTGGCAATGGTGAGTTTCTCTGAACTAAAAAAAATAACCCGGAGTTAGGTAGAACAGAATACAGAGTTCTTCATTCCCAAACCAAATCATGAACCAAGATAAATTTTATCATTTTGGCCATGGTAAGTTTCTGTGAGCCCAATAAAACTCGCTATTCAAGGTCAAATATAAAGGGGCAAATTCACACTGAAACTAAATACAGTACAACATAATACAATGATGCTTTATCTTAGCCAATTCTGCTAACTTAATCCTTTGAGATTCCGATGATGCGTTCACGCGTCATTTCAAATCCAACCTCAGAGATTCCATGGGCGTGTTGAAGTGTCTTTTTAAGATACTTTTGTAACACCAGTACATTCATCATAATTCACCTTTAAGTGTCATAACTTCAACTCGTCATTTTGACTTTTTATTTTCTTTGTTTGTGCATGATCAGGGATTTGGCACACCTTTTAACATGACAGCGTCTGGATTGACTCCATCGGACACGTTTATGCAAAGCTAGAGAATGTGATGAATGTTTTGGGCCTATCAGATAGACCCAGGATTCCGGGGGCTTGAATGATGAGTGAATGGAAGCATGGCCCATTGTATTGGGCAAACTCGGGTTGTCTGGACGTTGCTACTCCTCACCCTTCCCTAGGGTGGGAATGGAGGGCCGGATTTTTTTTTTTTTTTTTTTTTTTTTTTTTTTTGGTCCGACACTGGGCATAGGCTTCACAGCCTGCTCCCAGGGCCCAGTAGTCCTCCTACATACCATACACCTCATGATGCTGCTGCTGCTGCTGATGATGATGATGATGTTTTCCTTTTTTGAACATATTATGATAAAGTACAACTACAGTATGCAGCTTTAAAATGACACCAAAAACCAGCATTCTATCATGAAAAGTATATTTATACAGACTGACCAAAGGATGAGATGGAGGGATGGAGTGGAGAGGTATATGAGAGAGGGGGATGTGAGCTGGGAGCAGGGCAATGAAATGGCGGGAGACATGGTGACAGGGAGGCGATTTGTTTGTGGCCACCCCTTACAGAATTAAGGCATCTGGCAATAGATAGATAGATAGACAGGCCAAAGAAAATGATCGCTAAGTGAATATGTGGCCGTGAACCATGCAAAATTGTGCATCTTTTTCCTTTGGCTTTACCGTGCAATAATATGCAAAAATGGCCAAAAACTCTACTTGGTATCATTGTAAACGTAATTTATTGTAATTCTGCAAGGTTCAAACTCAATTTCTATCTATCTATCTATCTATCTATTGCCAGACGCCTCAATCCCGTTTGGGGTGGCCACAAACAAATCGCCTCCAAGTTGCCCTGTCCCCTGTCATTTCACTGGGTTTGGGAGCAAACCCAATTTATATATCTTTATTACTTTATTCTTGGCAAATATTTTTCTACAGCAAGGCATAAAATGTTTGGTTTTCACCTAATTTCAAATCACCATTTTGACTTTTTAATTTGTTTACCTTTTTTTAACTTACTATGATAAAGTACAACTATTCAGCTTTAAAATGATACCAAACCTGCATTCTATCACAAAAAGTGTATTTACACAGACCGATCAAGGAAAAATTTCGCGACACGAAGATGCATGTCAGCACAAGGGTGACTAACTCTAAAACAGATGTAATCTGACCTGGGGCTGAAACCTGATAGGGCTAACCTTACAAGCTGACTGCAAAGCGTAGAAAGACAACATCATCATCATCAATATCTTTTTCCCACCTAAGGATGGGGTGAGTTGGTGTCCAAAAAAGATGGGATGTGAAAATAGTAAAAGGAAAAAATAAAAATGTCCCCAAATACACAGGCATATATTCTATTCTTACTATGTATTCTTTCATCAGTGGTGTCGGTGCCAATGTACCTCCGTTTGTTCTTGCCCCATGCTCGGTCATCTGGTTCTAGTTCCTCGGGTTCATCCACGATGTCGTCTTCCATGAACATCTTATCCTCATCACTGTCTTCATCAGCATCGTCATCATTATCACCTTCGTTGTCTGAGGAACTGGTGTCAATAGCCAGAACTTGCTCCTGATAAACAATGAAATCAGAAATAGCATAAAGAGATAGTATGCATGCAACATCACCAAACAACGACAAACTGCTGGGATAGTAGTTTGTAATAAGAACAATGGATATATGTGCCAATAGTCTGTTTACAGCAGTAAAAGAAGCCAAGGCATTATTTCAGTTCAAGAATTTTATCTCAGTTTTTGAGAAGACATATTGATGATGTTTCTAATCATGAAAAAAAAAAAAGAGGAGCAAGAAGTACTAAATAAATAAATAGTAAACCTACTGGTAGCACGATATGACAACCTAGGCTTATGGACTGGGCAACCCACAACGGCAGTCTCTTGTCTTGGGAAAACTCAGTGAACAAGTACTTATGTACCTGGTAGATGTTCATAATTCAGTGTTTTAATTAACATATCACCAATACTATGCCAAGCATTGAACCCAAGACTCTCAGATGGAGCCAGGCAGCTTTCCACTGCACCATGACCAGGTAAAAACTTGTCTCACCTTGTCACATACTTGAAGCTGGTCATGTACAGTGGAGAGCTGCCTGGTTTTCCTACACAATTCCCAAGTCTGATTCCCGGCACAGTAATGGCAATACGTTGACTGATTAGTTGATTTTTCCTGCGTTAGTTGTTGGATGTGCTTCAGGTATGGTTAAAAGCTTCTACTTGCCAAAGTACCAGGGGCTTGCCGCTTCCATTTCAGGCCCACAATGGGGGGCAGGCTACCTTGGTTACAAGTATATGACAAGGTGAGACAACTTTCATATGGTTGTGGTACAGTGCAATGATGCCTGGCTCTCATCTGACAGTCCCGGGTTCAATTCCCAGCTCAGTATTGGCAATAAGATAGCTGACTTTTCCTGCATTAGTACAGGTTTCTTTAATAATTTCTTTCTTTTATTATTACAAACTTAACCGTGCTGCATTTTGTGTTGCTTTAAAACCGACTGACCTATCATTAATAATATTGTGTAATATGTTTGGAAATTCTTGGCAAGGTTTAACTACAGTAAACTCCCCATTATCCTTCTTGGCACTACCTGGCATACGACATTATTTGGCGTAGCTAATGGCTGAATTAAAATTGTATCCAGCAGAAAGCATAAAATCGTTTACACTACCTGGCTAAAAAGTACCAGTACATTAATATCCTGCATGAGACAGTTGTTGTCATCAAACATCCAGCCACAATCACAAAAAAAGAAAACAAAGAAATAAAATGTACAAAAAGAATAAGGTTATACTGTACATGAACTGTAATATGAAAGAGGTGGAGTGTTGAGGGAGGGATGGAGGGAGGACTGACGATTGGTGGGCCAAGCAGCTCATGGGATGTTTGGTGGGCCTAGCAGCAGCGGTTAGGAGTAGAAGGGTTTTGATTGACTAAGGCAGGGGAGGGAGAATCCTAATGCAGAGTTTTATTGGTTGGCAGCAAGAAGGTGGATATTCTCTTACTCTCCACTGTACTCCTCCATTCTATGGCACTGATATTCAACCAAACCTACACTGCACTCTATGCCTCTTCCAAAACATTATTATTAAATAGCAACATTGCAATGGGTTTCCCTCCAAAATCTGACCGGCCTTCTAGTGCTGATGGCTTTCAGACACATCATACTCAACTGAACCTACACTGCACTCTATGCCTCTTCCAAAACATTATTATTATTAAATAGCAACATTGCAATGGGTTTCCCTCCAAAATCTGACTGGCCTTCTAGTGCTGATGGCTTTCAGACACATTATACTGCTGCCTCCCCAGTCCCTCCCTCTGCTCTTCTCTCTGGTAAGTACAACTTACAATGTTCTGAAGTGTACACTACTGCATTATACAAGCGACTGTTGAATTCTGCTAAGGCACCGATGAAGGTATATTGGAAAGAAAAGTCAATTAAATTGTGTTACCACACAAGAATAGTTGATAAGAATGTGTTTATTTTACTAAGCAAAATAATCATGCTACAAAGGAATCATTAACACAATATATAAAAGCATTTAGACAACTATTTCTTCCCAAGTGAAGTTTGTCCTTGCTACTACAAGACAAAAGTTTTGTTGTGTTCTGTGCGGCAGAGTCATCTGCTACAATTTTGATAAAATAAGTACAGTATGGTGTACACAGTACAGTACAGTAGTGAAGCATGCTTCATTTTATTCTTTTTTTTCTGTTTTGATTGTTTATTTTGAGTGTTATTGTACAGTATTTTCCAATAATGTTTACATCACCACCACCACCACCATCATCATCATCATCATCATCATCACCACCATCAACATCAACATGAAATGTGTTTCTGTATATCATAGTACAGTGTACTTCACAGTACATACAGTATTTCAATATTAGGAACACCTTTTAGCTGATTTTCAACAACTTCTAGTGTTTACAATGTAAAATTATACAGTACATGTACTGCTGGGTGAAAGAAAATGGGTCTCCCAGCTGAGGGGACTTTGATATTACCCCCATCATCAACATGAAATTATATCTGTACATAAATCTCTGTGCACTTAAGAGTAAATTATAGTATTTCATTTTTAGGAGTGTCTGTTAGCTGCTTTTTGACATTTTAAAGCATTTTGTAGGGGTTACAGTGGATAAATGTTATAGGGTTGGGGAGCTAGGGGCCCCTAGGGGGGACTTTTGCATAATCTGGCATTCTGACAGTATACTCCAGGCCTTTGGCTCTATTATGCCAGATAATCAGGAGTTTACTGTACATATTTTTGCCTCAAGTTCTCCCTTGTATCACATAGCCTATTTGTGTTTTTTTTAAACGAATCAGGCCACATTTTCTGCTGGTAGGGCAATGCGACCATACTTTGACAGTTCTGTAACAACGGTAATGTGTTTATCCATATAAAAACTGAAAATAAGAAGAGCTTAACTACAACAAAATACTGTAGAGCAAATAATGGATTAAATTAAGCATGGATTAGGATGTGAAGCAATAATACTGACATATATAGTTAGTCTGCAACAAGCATACCAACCACACTCCACAGTCATGCATGTCAATAGCCTACAGTACAGTACTGTATACTTTGTAGGTGTTGAAGTTCAACTTACCCGCGCCCGACTCTTCCTGGCCATCATCTTGGTGGCACGGTTGAGTGCCACTCCATCAATCCTATCTTCATAGTCATCCACTGCATCGTAAACATATCCTCTACTTGTTGGGTCAATTAAACAAGGCTGCTGAACAACAGATGTGGAGTCATCCACTTCCGCTTGTTGGTTATGGACCTTTGATTTCTGAGCTCCATGACCCAACCTGAAGGTGAAAAAAAAACATTACAGACTATATTACAGTACTGCATTTCAAGTCCGTGATAAGACAAACAAACAGACAATATGGCAGGTAAAGTACTAAGAAAATATGGAGTAAGTCATGAGTACTCAGAAAATAATGAGTATCAGTAAGTCATGAGTACTAAAAAAATAATAAGTATCAGTAAGTCATACACCACTGCTAGGAATAATACATAATACATGATATGCAGTGGAGGAAAAGCTACAGTAAGAGCAGATATGGTATATACAAAGTTTAGCAAGGACTGATCTTGAGGTAGGCTTGAAACTGGTATATGATGGCTGTTCAATTCGTAACTTAGAGATGTACCGATGTATCAGTATCAGTGGTATCGGCCCATTTTTTGAGTATCGGTATCGGCTCATTTTCTGCCAATACTATCGATACTTAAAAACAATTTAGTGCATAGCATATCACTCACTGGCAGGTATTTCTTGAAACAGAATTTGGATGTTTTATAGGGATGAAAAAAAAAATTATTGGTAATATCCAATTATTTAGCATCATATTATTTTGAGTACATGGTGTGTAGTAATACAGTACATTCTTTGGTAATGAGCCACATCTGCCACTACGGACATGTACGAGACGGGCTGGTAGCCTCGCATCAGCAGCTTAGGGCCCTGCCACAGCCCTCAGACAGCAGGCACCACCCTCCCTCACTGGTATCGGTATCGGTCCAATTTTGTGGTATCGGTATCGGTATTGGTCAATATTTTGGTATCAGTACATCTCTACTGTACCTACAATATTTATTAACCCCTTCTATCTGGTGACATATTTTCAAGTTTATTCAAGCTGCTTACACATGATTTTATTCAGCTTGGAAAAGATCCCTAGCACTGATAGGGTGAAAGAAAGCTGTGTGTCTTTTTGTAGTATGAATCTTGTCTTCAATTCTAACTACAGTCAATCCTCGTAAATCGCAGCAATTTGGGTCTGGACCACTGCCGTGATTTATGAATTCCGTGAATTATGAATAATAACTCTTAAGTGAAAAATTAATTTGGGTCTGGACTTCGGCCAACTCGCCCCCACAGCACCATACCTACACCTATCTAGGCACCATCAAACACAATCATACAAATTTAGGAATATTCAGTGCATGTATTAAGGGATCTCACCTTAATCCTATGACGAAATTGCTTAAGTGAATGGAGTGGGGTGGAGTTGGGAAGAACTTAGAACCTCTCTGCACTTGTTCTTCCCAAACTCTTTCAACAGCTTTGAAAACTTCTCTCCCTTCTCAACACAACAAATGAGCTCCAAATGTTGACTGTACGACAACTGCGGCAGCTTCTTGACGTCATACTGCTTAGAGCGCTTCATTGGGAGGTTGGGAGGGGTCATGGCAGGTAGGAGGCGGGGGGAAGTTGCACAAAAAAGGCGGGTAACTCTCCTACTCCACGGCAACAATCTGTAGTGTGCGGACTGGCGGGACAAGAACAACAACAACATGGCGAGATTAGTATGCACATATGCCACCAGGGACGCGCGGTGATTGGTTGTTGGGTCGCGATTTTCAGTTTGAATGCCGCGGTTTATGGTTCTCCTCGGAAAAGGCCCACTTGGGTGCCTAGATCCGCGATTTTCGTGACAACCGTGATTTAAGGTTGCCGGCAGTCTGACGGCCACCTAGCCGTGATTTACGAATCCGTGATTTATGAACACGCGATTTACGAGGATTGAGTGTATTCCTTGTCACTGTCTTTTCCCTTATTACCCAAACCTTGTAAATTCTTTCTTCAGCTTCTTCACTGTCCTCAATACTAAACAAATATTCCCCAAGTAGCCTATTCTCTCCTTTTCTACGTATAATTGCTGTCATCTCTCATACTTCTTTCTTCCTTCCCTACATGCTGGACACCATAACATAGTGCTTTAGATCTTATAATTAAGTTTCACACATACAGGTATTACACTTCGTTTCTTCTACACTGTATCTTTTTGTCATTCAGGCTCAACTTATTTGTTCTACACCTGAACACAATGACTAATCTTTGTTTGTTGTTGTACACCTTTTCTTGCCTCCATTCCCTACAACGTACATTTTCAGACTCATTTTTTCCCCACATTATTATTTCTTTTTCATTCTCTAGTATCCTAGCTTTTCACCCTCTCATCTGTTACTTTCCTCATACATTCCTGTCACTCAAGAAACAACACGTTTGGAAAACAAAATGTGAGTAAAAAAAACAGGGAAACATATACCGCCATCATGAAACTCTCATTTGCCACCATAAAAATTATGAAATACTGAAAACAAACTGGAAGAATAAGAAGAAATTGGGGTAAACATATGCTTTATTTGAGGCAGTAGAAGCACCTTCCTAAATCAGTTCTTCTTCTTCCTGATAGTCTGTTATAGTTTTCTGATTATTTCTATTTATTGCCAGACGCCATAATCCCGTAAGAGGTGGCCATTTGACTTTGAATTATTTGTTTTACGGGGAAGGCACTAACCCTCCACCAACCCACTTGCTGACACGTAGGGAGCACGTATAGTTTGGTTATATGGTTACCACCCAGCATTGTAAATGGTTTCTTGGCTTACAGGAAACCATTTGGCTTGTCACTCAATGTAAAGCCACCTGTAAAGGAAAGAAAAGCAATAACAAGTGAGAGGATTATTTCAGGGGTGGTAAATAAACATTTCATGCAAAATTTGTTTCCTCATTGTTTTTAGCTACTGTATGTTCCGCTGTGTCAACTTGTTGATTTGTTAGGCATAATGACTGAAGTGACTGTCCTAACCTAAGTGTTTAACCTAACCTGATCTTGCTTAACTGTACCTAATTAATCTAACCTAACCTAGCCTAGCATCCTGTTGGGAAGTTAGGAAACGAAATCCATCTTTCAGTATGCCGAGCAAGATTCTTCCATCATGCCATAAACAAACAATCGTTGGTATGGCTTAAGGAATGTGATGATAAAAAAGGGGGAATTTTCCAGCAGAAAAAGGTAATTTACCACCCTGAATATAGTCTGACAAATACAGAAAATGAAATGGAGGAATATGAATTGTAAAGGCCCTTCTACTGTCTCAAATAAATCATACATTTACCGAAATTGGTATGGTCTTTCTGGTGCTTAAATTAAACCACTTACGAAAAAGAAAAAAAAAAAATCTCAAACTGAAGGAATATAAGCATACAGAGCAACAGTCAAAGGTATCCGAAAAACTTGTGGTAAAGCTCCTTGCTAATGTTAGATTAACTATTTCTGGTACCGTAATTATAAACTTCAAATATACTCGTGCGATTGTACTGTGCCAAACTTACCTGTACTACGCAACCAAGAAAGCAGTCAACAGTTACCCAAGATATTATCGATATAGGCTTCATACCACAGCCTACACGTCGTGGTACACTTACTTTCTTTTCTTTCCCATGGTGTGGTAACAGTTTTATCAAACAATGACTCTTGGGTTGTTCCTCCCAAATCAGCCGCAATCACGCAATATACCAATATGATAATTATGATGTCTGAGGTTTTCTTCCTCCTCAGTCCTCGCAGCCGCGTGCTCGACCTCAGGGATTCGGGACAGCTGGGTAGGTAAACAAAGGCTGAGAAGTTTGTAAATTTGTGACAACACCCTAAGCACACTATAGTCAGTGTCGCTGAAAATACATTGAAAAAACACTTTTAAAATTATGTCCACTAACTGAGTAACAGAGTTCAAGGAGAGGAAAAGGACAAGGATATGTGGCAAAAAGAGGCTGAAATAATAGCAGAGGAAAAGAAAACGTATTATAGAATCAATATATATGTAGTTTTTTTACCTAGATATATAGAAATTATTATTAGCTAGATATCCGATGAAATCCGGCTTACAACACACAAACGCACAAGATCCCATAATGCTGTGCACAAGAACGCTGAAACAAAATAAACATTATCATACCTTACCGGCAAAGAGTACCTGGTTCTACTTTGTTGCTGAGAGTTTTTCAGACATTCTGAGCAAATGTTTGCAGAGCAACACGAGGTGATAGTGTCAGAGGGGTAAACGTGAGTGATGCAAGTGCAGTTATATCCAGCCCAAGGATTACAGGGTGGTCAATGTCCCGGTACCTAATAATTTTTGTTGAAATTGTACATTGTACTACCATTTGTAAGATGATGAAATGTACTTTGCACTCTTGCAGAGTTAAAAATGCCCCAGCTGTCTTGTGGACGAGTAGCTCTGGACCTTCATTTTCTTCACAAAATAATTTTGGATTGTAATTTTGCTTAGGTGGTCTCCACATTCTTTTTAAATTTTTTGTTGGTTGCAAGGTTGTTAGAAAGAGCAGTGTGCTATTTATTGAGAACTTTAATTTTACTAGCTATACTGGATATGTAAGCAGTAGAAGTTGATATCTTCTGAATCTCAGCCCACACCAAGTACCTGAAGACAGAATCCCTGAAGTCAGCTTCTCCCTATCTGATGTTGAAATTAGTGTTAGATCTCTTACGGTAGATCTGAGTGTTGTGAGCCCTGATAATCTTTATCCTCTCCTTCTTCAAGAATATGCCCCTGAGCCTGTTTACTCACAGATACAGACATCCTTCTGGAAGAAGCTCAGTGAGCCTGTGACTCCAGATCTTGAACGACAACATTTCTTATGCGATAGCTTTGTGTGGCAGACATAATTTGTGATTTGTAGTTATAGAATTGATCCTAGTTTTTCCAATATTTATCCAAATTTCTTTCAAAAATATCAACTGAATCTGAGTCTGTCACCAATTCAGGCAACCCATTCCAGTTATCTATTACTCTGCAAGAGAATAAATATTTCCTTGTATTCAGTCTTATCCTGGGTTTGAATATCTTCTTAGAGTTGCCCCGTGTTGTACTCTCCTCTCTCATCTGAAAGATATATCCATGCTGCAGTCCTCATCGTACTTTCCACTTAGAATTTTGTAGGTTTCAGTTAAGTCCCCTTGTGATCTTCTGTATGTCAGAGTTGGTAAATTTAATGCCCTTAATCTTTCCTCATATGACAGTTCCTTCATTTGTGGCAGAAGTTTGGTAGCTCTTCTCTGAAAGTTTTGTACTGTTTCTTTATCCTTATTCAAGTGTGGGTTCCATACCTGGTTGGCATATTCCAGATGAGGTCTTGCAAGAGCAATATGCAGGACTTTACACATCTTTGCATCCAAACAAACAAATGCTCTTGTAATTAATCCCACTATGTTATTCACCTTGTTAATTTTTTCAGAAAGATGTGCTGAAGGGGTCAACCTGTCATCAACTAATACTCCAATATCTTCCTCAACTGTGGATCTGTCGATGTAGTTGGTCAAATAATAGCCTTCATCATACAATCCTATGTTGCCCCGAGAGGAGTGTAGAAGCCCGGGGCTAGACAAGTTAGTCCTGACATTTAAGATGAGAGTGACCAGCCTCACTCATCTCTGAGTGGCATTACATGAACATAAACCTGAACCACCTGTTGGGTATAAACCTACACAGGCTCAATCTGACTGGAGCACCTTAATTATGCACTAAACCACCAGGTGCCATCATGATTGAGCCTGTTTCCACACTTTTTCTAATTTTCTCATTATTTGTAATTTTGGGCACTGTTCCTGATATTCAAAAGTTCTATCTATCTATTGCCAGACGCCTCAATCCCGTTTGGGGTGGCCACAAACAAATCGCCTCCAAGTCGCCCTGTCCCCCGCCATTTCACTACCCTGCTCCCAACTCACACCCCCCTCTCTCATATACCTCTCCACCCCATCCCTCCATCTCATCCTCGGTCTCCCCCTCCCTCTTCCACCCTCCACCTCGCTCACATACACTCTCTTCGTCAGTCTTTCACCCTCCATCCTCTCCACATGGCCAAACCACCTCAGTGTGTTCCTCACAACGCTTCCTATCACATCCACATCAACACCACAACGCTCCTTTATATCCTCATTCGTCAGCCTGTCTCTCCACGTGACTCCACAAGCTCCTCTTAAATAACTCATTTCCACTGCTCTCACTCTTGACTTGTGTCCTTCCAACAACGCTCCAGCTTCACTTCCGTACGTTAGAGTTGGTATCACAATACTGTCATGTAGTAACTTTTTTACTTCCATGCTCACTTCCCTGTTTCTTATCACTGCTTTCAAGGAACCAGCAACCTTTCTTCCCTGCTGTAATTCTTCAAGCACTTCACCCTCCAAACCTCCATCCTTACTCATCACACTACCCAAATACTTAAACGTACTCACATTTTCCAATTCCTCACCATCCAACCTCGCTATACATTCACTGACTTCACCTCTCTCAAAGACCATCACTTTACTCTTCCCTACATTCACCTTTAGGTTCCGTTTCTTACACTCTCTCAAACTCATCCACCAAGCTTTTGCAGCTCCCCTTCATCTTCACTCAACAACACAGTATCATCTGCAAACAACAGTACAGGGAGTTTCCAAACACTATCCTCTCTCACCAGGGCCACTCCAACATCCACTACCCTACCTTGTACCTCTTTTATTACCCCATCCATGTACAGATTGAACAACCATGGAGACATGACACATCCCTGTTTCAAACCAACTTTCAAAGAGAAAAATTCACTTAGTTCACCATCCACACGCACTGCAGCCTTAGCACCATCATACATACTCTTCACAGCATTCAACAACTTCCCCATCTACTCCATATATTCTTAACACTTTCCACAATCCTTGTCTATCCACCCTGTCATATGCTTTCTCCAAATCCATGAAAGCCGCATACAACTTCTTTCCCTTCTCTAGAAACTTTTCCACTAAAGATCTAAGAATGAATATCTGATCTACACAACCTCTTCCCTTCCTAAAGCCTCTCCCTGTTCTTCTCCAACTAATTTCTCTGTTCTTTCTCTAACTCTGTCTATAAGTATCCTACCATACACTTTTCCTATTATACTAAGAAGACAAATGCCCCTATGATTACCACACACTTCTTTTTCCCCTTTTCCTTTGTACAAGGGAATAATTATACCTGACTTCCAATCCTCCGGGACTCTACCTTCCTCCCAGGCCAATCTGCACATCTTCCACATCCATTCTACTACTATCTCTCCCCCATGCTTCAGCATCTCACCACACACTCCATCAATTCCTGGGGCTTTACCCGATTTAACTTTCTTCATTGCTTCCACAACCTCTATCCTACTGATTTCTACCTGTCTTCTCACCTCCCTCCTTCTCCCAGCCATTCCCCAGCCACTTATACTCGCATTACTTCCATCCTCTACGTTCAACAATTCCTTAAAGTGTTCTCTCCATCTGCTCACTTTTTCTCCCTTCTCCACTAGTAATCTACCATGTTTATCTTTCACTCCCCTGCTAACTTCACTTCCACCCTGTCTTACTCTTTTCACTTCTCTCCAGAACATTTTCTTACAGTCCCTCCACTTTACACTCAAATTCCTTCCAAATTCCTGATCCACTCTCTTCTTACTCTCTCTTACTAATCTTTTCACCTCTCTTCCTTTCCACATATAACTCTCTCTTCTGCCTCTCAACTTCTTCCACGCCCTATTTCTCATCCATTCATTGTATGCCTTCTTCTTTTGTGCCACAGCCTGTTTCACCTCTTCAGTCCACCACGCTGTTCCTTGCACCCCTCCGTCTTCTCTTCCTTCCACACACCACATCACATGCTGCACATATTTCTTCTGTAAATATCTTACACACACCTTCCACGTCTCCCATCTGCTCCAATTCATATTTGCCCAATCGTTCCTCCACTTCTCTCTTATACTCTGCCTTTTTCTCATCCTCTTGTAACCTTTCCACTCTCCATGCAACTACTCCTTCCTCTCGTCTTTCCCTTCTTCTATTCCTCCATCTTACTTGCATCCTAATTCTGGCCACCACCAAGTAGTGGTCAGAAAGGCCACTCCCCCAACCTCTATAAACTCTTGCATCCAATATACATCTTCGCATCCTTTCATCCACACACACATAATCAATCATTGCCTTCCTTTCATTCAGTTCACCACCCACCCTTCTCATCACTCGCCATGTATACCTGTGGATCATTTTATGCCTGAAGAGGGTATTGGCTATTACCAACCCCCTCCCAGCACAGATGTCCACTAACGCACTCCCATTCTCATCTATCTCAGCAGGCACACCCCACTCACCAACTATTCCATCCACCTTCACATTACCAACTTTACCATTCATATCACCGATCAAAAGTTATCCTAGATAATTCCTGTATACAAAAATGAACCACAAACTCACCTACTTGACTTCAAGCCTATCATTTTAAGGCATATCCCTTGTAAATCTCTTGAACATATTATCACTAAACTCTGTATACAGTACATTTCTTGAATATCATTTTCTCTTTGATGATATTCAGTTTGGTTTTACATCTGGTAGGTCAGTGGCTGATAAATTATTATTGACTTACAGTCATATTACAAGTTGCTATGATATAATGGTTTTATTGTTGGCCCTATCCTCTCTTATTTTGTCAAAGAGGTGGTGGCGATCATTATCCACTCACTTGGTGTTGCCTACCGTACTTCCTTCACCTTTCTCATTCTTTTTCTGCATCAGCCTTCTTCTCTTCCTATTTCTTTCGTCTTTCCTGTCACTTTTTCTTACCCTTCTTTCCTTTTCCAGTGGTTTTACCTTGAGTGACAAGCTAAATGGTTTCCTGTGAGCCAGGAAACCATTTACAGTACAACATTGGGCAGTAACCACATAAGCAATACATACATGTTCCCTACTTGTCAACATGTCAGTGTGCTGAGGGTTAGTGCCCCTCCCTGCAAAACAGCTAAAAGTCAAATGGCCTCCCATTATGGGATTATGGCATCTGGCTACAGATAGATAGACAGAGTTGACAGAGGTCACCATTTAACCCTAGTTAAGTTGACATCTAATGGTATTACAGGAAGTCTTCTTCAGTGGATAAGGAGTTTTCTGTCAAAATATCAGAAACAAGTCTGTATTTGTGGTGTGCATAGCAGTGCCTTACCAGTTACCAGTGACATACTTCAGGGTTACATTCTAGGCCCCATACTGTCACATACAGTATATATATATGCTAATCTCGTGTAAATACTATAGCTAGCCTTCGTGATATTTGGAGATGATCTAAAACATTACTTTCATCACCTTGTCAATTCATATTATCAAATTTCCCTCATTCTCCAGTCAAATATCAACACCCTTTCCTCCACAGCAACTTTCTGGGGGCTAGTTTGCCCCTGTCAAATGTGCTCATCCTAGATTCAAACAGGGTGTGAATACTTTTATTAATAACCAGTACTACTTAAATGGCACTCCAGTTAATCAAGCGAACTCACAAAGATCTAGGTGTTGTAATAGAGACACTGCTACGATTCCATGCTCATATTAGAGAGGTTGTTGGTAGAGCAGGAGGTGTTGCTACAAACTGGTTATAAATCTGTCTTTCTCATTCCCCAGTTTATGACATCTGTTTTGATATCAGACAGTTGTCCTCTTCAAGATTTTGTGTCTCCAGTCTGGAAGACAGAGTTTCTGGGTGATCTGCTGGAGTCCATGCAGCATCAATGGACTAAACAAATCATTGTTCTTTCCCAACTCTTGTATGCCAGTAGACTTTCTTGGTTTGAATACAGTATAGCTATCCTCAGTTAAGGGATGGCTGTTGAGAAATAAATTGATTTTTTTTTTTTTTTTTTTTTTTTTAATTTTTACAACTTGTCCCCTGTTAAACCTTCTGATCTATTTAAAATTCATTCCCAGACTGAAGCATGAAGGTGGTTTTCTCATGTTGTGTTATTTCTACTAGGAAATCTTCTTGCAGAAATAGCTGAGGCACCCTCCCTTGCTCACTTCAAGGCAAAACCCCCTCATTCCCTTCATCATTATCTTTTTTTTCCCATAGTGCATCGTCACATTTTGCCTGCTGCTACTCACTGTCATTATGTTTACTAATGATATTATTCTGGAACCCTATGTCAGTTCTCACACCTACTGTATCTGTAACCTTTTGTACACTCAGCCGTTCACTTTGTCATCACTCTGTTGTGCGTCTTGTCATTGTGGCCTGAGTGCCATTCATATAATGCTGCCTGCATGCTTGGTGCTTCCTGAGTCCCTGGATGCAGTGGGTCTACCAGGTGAGTAATAGATGATGGGGCAACAGAACAATATTCAGAGAAATTATGGGGTATAGGAGCAGCCTAACCAGAAGAACATTATGTACAGGCCTAATACAGTATAACAACTGAGGCTAATTCAGACAGCATTATAGAATGAGACAATCTGCCAGAATTGATGAACTGATGGGTAGAGCTCAAGAGAAAGAAAATGATAGAGGAAAAATGGTAGTCTTATTACAATACAGTACATGGTACTGTATTACATTTTTATTAGTTATGATACCAGTGAGAACAGTGGAAATGAGTTATTTAAGAGGAGTCTGTGGAGTCACATTGAGAGACAGGCTGACGAATGAGGATATAAAGGAGCGTTGTGATGTGGATGTGATAGGATGAGTTATGAGAAACTCACTGAGGTGGTTTGGCCATGTGGAGAGGATGGAGGGTGAAAGACTGATGAAGAGAGTGTATGTGAGTGAGGTGGAGGGGGGAAGAGGGAGGGGGAGGCCGAGGATGAGATGGAGGGATGGGGTGGAGAGGTATATGAGAGAGGGGGGTGTGAGTTGGGAGCAGGGCAGTGAAATGGCAGGGGACAGGACAACATGTAGGCGCTTTGTTTGTGGCCACCCCAAATGGGATTGAGGCGTCTGGCAATAGATAGATAGATACCAGTATAGGCTAGTAATGATCATTGTAGCATCAAATTACTGTACTTATTTCGTAAACAGAACATTCTCCTTATTGATATGAACAGTTTTTCCTTTATTTTTCAGATGTGAATAGCTGCTGTATTTCACAATGTGGTACTTACAAGGTGTGCGATGGGCGTGGCAGCCTGGACGTGGTGTCACAAATGCTCGACATATTCCTTCACTTATGCTGTTGCCTGAAAAGACCGATATTCCTCATGGCTATCATAACACACCTTCCAAAACTTGCATATCAACTACCTCTTTATATCGGACTCAGTGGCGAATATTTTCAAGTATATGTGGTGTAAAAAGTGACTTATGCTGTAACTATAGTCTGTGTAAATATCGTAAAGGACTTGTATTTAGTGGACAGCATGAATCTAGTCAAGGAAACAGATATGGGTGTTCTGTTAACAAGTGCTCAGTGCGGAGTTTAATGACGACACCCGTTAATCACATGTTCTGGGAGAAGGACCGCAAAGGAGGCTATGGTAGTGAGGTAGGAGTGTTAATTATCATAGACATTCCATGTTTAAAATTCTCCTTGGATTGTTTCAGTACTAAGTTGCTCTTGAAAAAAATGGAATTATGGTAGTTTTGTAAAGAGGGATTCTCTAATTAACACTGATTATTACTGAAGTAAAGTACTCTGGTTTTGTCTGTCAGATTGTACAAGTTTTCCAGTATTTTGGGTGCTTGTACATTGATGTTTAAGGCTTTTCAGTTTTAAATGAAGGCTGAAGAACAACAGTTTCATTTTCAATACTTAATTTCCTCAGTCAGATACATCTGGCCTAAGCTGATTGAAATTGTTTGGCAGCAGCCAGAAAAAATAAGAGAGATGCTGTCTAACAGAAAGAGTTATGTAGATTTTTCTGACCTCCTTAGTCAGAAAGGTCTCTCCAGTACTGAATAAAAACAAGTGGCTCTGACTGAATAAAATATGAAAGGCAGTACGGTATCTGGCTGAAGAGGTTAAATGTGGTACATTTTACCCCGCAGTTAAATGAGGGTCTTAAAATACGAAGCATCCTTTACTGAATGTTTTTGCTGTTAATTGTGTCTGATAACCTCCATAAACCCCATCCAATTCCTCCCCATCCTCATACCATACATTCTGACTGTAATCCATTTAAGTTAGTTAGTAATCTATTATTTCGTGATACTTGACCTTTAGTATCATCCAGTTCTGGTGCAGCATTGAGAGTAGGGGGATGGCTTAGTTTGTCAGATCACAGTTTACCTCTTCAGTCTGATGTTGTATCATACTTTAGAGTATTCATTATTGTTTTAACCACCAGATGCAGCATAGTAGAGGTTTTTCAGATTGAAGGAATTAGTTATAGCATTCATTAACCCCATTAGTACAAGAGCCCATTCATCATCATCATCATCATCATTTGGACCTCCTTTCCCACCCTGGGGCAGGGTGAGGAGTAGCAACTGTCTGGATATTGCTGCTTCTCACCTTGCCCTAGGGTAGGAAAAGAGATCTGGATAATGATGATGATGATGATGATGATGATTTTGATGATGATGAAGATGGCGACAACGACGACAAATGGTCTCATGTACTGATGGGGTTAATAACTGCTATAACTAATTCCGTCAATCTGAAAAAGCTCTGCTTTGCTGGATTAAACAGTCTGCTAGTTAAAACAATAGTGCGTACTCTAAAGTATGATACAACATCAGACTGAAGAGGTAACTTGTGATCTGACAAACTGAGCCATCCTCCCACCCGGAATGCTGCACCAGAACTGGACGATACTAAAGGCCAAAAGACCATTTCTGAGGTAAATGTAATCAAATTGCTTGGTGGTAACAAGATTGAGCCATAATAATGTGTCACCTCACCTCCTATACACAGGTCAAGAAGAACCGCAAGCAGCTGATCCGAGAAGGCCTTAAGGAGCTACGAACAGAGCTTTCCAAGTGGCAAGAGGAAATGCACGAGAAGTTTGAAGATGACCCAGTATGGGTTAGACCAGGTATGTGACATGGGGAGAGAAAGAAACAGTTAAATGGAAAAATTATTAACTCCTGCAATTCTGTGACAATTAGTTTTTCTGTTACTCTTCCTACCTTCACATGATTTTATTCCATTTTGGAGAGACTCTTAATTGGAGGGATTCAATATATCCTTCAGTATCTCATGGTGGAATTAAAACTAAACTAAAACCTAGATCACTGAATTGAAGGAGTTAATATTGTGTTTTTGGTACTATGATAACCAGCCCTCAAGCCAAAAGGTACAGTACTCTGGCCCCTCCACGCCTGACTTTGGAGTGGGAGGCAGGAGGAATGGGGAACTATTCTCATCCAGGGAGGCTTTCTGGCATATCTTCCTTACCAATTTATTTCTGGAAATGGCTCTTTAATACTCTAATTTAATTTTATGCAATCTTTACCGGTAATCAGAAGATAAAATAGAACAGAACAGCATATGGAGGTGCAGTAGTCAAGATAAATTCATAAGAAAGAGGAGCTATACAGGCTCCAAAGCTCACTGGAACATGACCATGGTCCCACAAGTCCTTTGGCCTCCTGGTTTTACACTGCATTTACATTGTTACTGGAAAGTAACAATGATGATGATATTGATGACTGGAAAGTAATGATAGTGATGAGTGTTTGGCCACTGAATTTTACATTGTTACTGGAAGGTAAAGTTATGGTGGTGATGAGTGTCTGCCCATTGCATTTACATTATGATGGTGACAAGTGTCTGCCCACTGAATTTACATTGTTACTGTAAAGTTTTGATGGTGGTGAGTGTCTGCCCATTGCATTTACATAGTTACTGGAAGGTAAAGTCATGATGGTGATGAGTGAAGCACACTATTTACAGGGTGTTTAGACAAATTTTTGAGTGCTGGGTAGTAAGTTAGGGACCTGGTGATGATGATGATGATGCCTGAAGAACCACCGTTTATAGGTGGCATGGTTAAAATGTGAGTGCTGAGTATTAAATTAGGGATCTTGATGATAATGACCATGATGTTGATACTGATAATGATGATGATTGTCAATGACCGTAATGATGATGGCTGAAGAACCACATTTTGCAGGAGACATGGACAAAGTATGGGTGCTGGATAATGAGGAGGCACTGCAGAGATGGGTGGTGACCAGTGACATTGACCATGGGCAAGGTCAGAGCTCAGGTTCACTCACCATCTCTCCCACTGGCCATGGACTCTTCTCAGGACACATCTCAACAGAGGTAAATGTTGTTGATATTCCTTTTTTAACTTGGTAATTAATGAATTGACTCTTGAATGGTAGGTATTTTGAAGCATACTGCGTCTTTAGCCTAAAAAAAAGAAAGAAAAAAAAAATGATGGTTAGGCTGTAAGGTGGAGCCAAGATTGCAACGTGAGTGATTTGTGAATGAATATCTGGCCTACTTCATTACGTGTCTTTGTAATAATTTTTAGTGTTTTGTGGTTTCCCTTCTATTATGGATCCTGCCTCATCCAATCCATAGATGGGTAAACAGGCCAGGTTTTTTATGATTATTATTTATAATAATAATGGTAGTAGTAGTAGTATTGTAGTAGTATTAATCTCTTTAGTATGATGACATCTTCTGTAATTTATTCATACCACCAGTAGACAGATTCATTCCACCTAGGGGTTAAAAGCACAACTCTGCCTGAGAGTTGTACTTTTAACCCTTCAGTCATGAACAAGAAGCCTCTCTCACTTTAGTTGTTTTACATAATGTTGTACTTTGCATGCACACATCCATGACTTGAACACCATCAGGCTGATGATACATTTTTTACCAGTCCTACAAAGCAGGATAGTATCATTTTGGCAACTCATCCTATACCATTGCACAAGATTCAGCCTCTGTGTGTGTGTGTGTGTGTGTGTGTGTGTGTGTCTTTCTATATGTCTTTCTTAAATTCGTAGGCTTTTTGATGGATTTGAATGAAACTTCCCAGGTGAGTCTGTCTGGTTACCCTCAAAGGTCTTCCACTATATACAATTTTCCACCTATGATTTTTAGAGGGATCAGCCCTCCCTCACCAAATAAAAAATTTTCAGAAATAGTGAAAGGAGGGTAGATATGGCTTTGATAACTTAGTACAGTACATATTGTACAATGGACTGTCACCCATAATGCAGTACTTGGAGAGCATGACCCCCGAGTAATTCTTTGGGGGTTCAGCCCCCCTCCTAAAGTAAAAATGATCAGAAACGCTCTTCCTCCTCATCGAGTGTATCCTGGGATATCACCCTTTCACATATACCTCCATTGCAATCATGTGGCTTTTACATCAGGATACAAGCTTCTTTTATGACTAATATTTTATATTTCATTCAAATTGACGTGCATATTGCAGAATTGGGTGTGCAGATCCATGTTTTCTCTGAATGCACAGGAAGAAACTACACATCGACTTTATGCCATTGCTGCTGTCTCCAAATGATTTTATGTACCCTAGGATAGACTTTTAGACTTGGAAGGGCTAGATACAACATTCATTAACAGCTTCAGAACTGAGGCACTTTCTAACTCTTAATGAACTTGTCTGGGGGTAACAAGAATGAAATGAAGAAATGCACCATTGGATTGAAAGGGTTAAGCAAGTACTGACTATATTTCTCTGTTGCTTGCCCCTACAGACTCCTAAAGATGGCAGAGTGAAGAAGGCAGGTTACTGCAACATGACATCAGTTAGACCAAGGGTGAGTTTGGAAGCAGTTTGGAAAGGGTGAAGTGGTAGGGAGGGTGATCCATTAGCAGCATAGTCATTGACCCTTTTCGTACTATACTTTGATATCCTAATCTCAGGTTCGTTCTCCTCAGAGAGGATAGTTCATACTGGAGTGGATGTTACTACATGTGATGCATGGTGATCTGCATGTAGAGCTCTAAGGTCAGAACACATTATGGTGTAAGTACTATAGTTTGAGGCCTAGAGGTGATTGGAGGCTATTCTGTTATTGAAAGCAGTAGCTGGGACTTAACGGTGGCTCCTGCCTTGAAATGTATTGGTCACTTGTTTTATTCAGTTGAATGCCTCTCGCATGCAACTTGTATTTATCATGCACCCTTTTCATTTACTGCTCATTATGGCATCTGGTGGTTTAGTAGGTAATTAAGGTGCCCCAATCAGATTGAGCCAGTTTAGATTTATATCCATGGGATGGTTGGGGTTTATTGCTCATGTAATGCCACTCAGGAATGAGTGAGGTTGGTCACTTTCATCTTAATGTCAGGACCAACTTGCCTAGCCCCGGGTTCCTACGCTCCTTATGGGACAACATAGGATAGGATGATGGATGGATATATTCTTTCATTCACTTATATTTTGTCACTTATTCCCCAGTGCCCATTTTTTCAGTTGTCATTCATATTATCGGTAATCCCGTTGTTAATACCTACCTGTCAGCCATCATCATCATCATCATCATCATATGGACCTCCTTTCCCACCTTAGGGCAGGGTGAGGAGTAGCAGCGTCCAGATAACCCAAGTTTACCCAGTCCAATGGGCCACATTTCCATTCACTAATCATTCAAGTCCCCGGAATCCTGGCTCTATCTGATATGCCAAAAACATTCACCACATTCCGTAGCTTCACATAAACATATCCGATAGAGTCAATCTGGACGCTGTCACATGGTCAATGAGGGCGCCCATCATCCACTCACTCGTGTAGGGATTCCATATGGTCTCCACACTGAGTGACAAGCCATATGGTTTCCTTCACTGAGGAAACCATTTACTGCACTGGGCGGTAACCATATAACCATTTTTTTTTATAATGCTGGATTAAGTGTCCCCCGGATTCCCCTATCTAAAACCACTTAATCATGGCAAATGTTTCGGAGAGCTTGTCAGTCGTAACGTTTATTAATCATTTATGCACACCTTTCAGTTGTCACACTTTTTAATCCATTGTGAATACGGTATATATCTCATTGCTCATATTAATTTGTTTGGTGGGTGTGCCCATCATCCACCCACTCAGTGTACAGTTGTGGTAATCTATTTCAGGGTAGCTCTACATTGAGTGGCAAGCCAAATGATTTCCTGTAAACCAGGAAATCATTTAATATGCTAGGTGGTTGCCCTATAAACAACCAACACGTGTTCCGTATGTATCAACAAGTGGGTTGACGTAGAGTTAGTGCCCCTCCCCAGAAAGCAACTAACTAAAAATACAGACGAGAAGCCTCGGACCAGGTCCGGGACGGACAAACAGGTGACGACCAAGGACCGGACAACGGTCATGTTCATATTGCAACATGGAATGTAAAGGGTGCGAATGATGAGGTGAAAGAAAGATTGTCCAGGTGCTTGAGGGTGCAAAAGTGGACATATGTGGCTTAACTGAGACTAAGTGGTGAGGCAAGAGTGTGAGAGAGTGGGAATATGGATGGCGTACATGTACAGGAGTAAGCGAGAGTGAGAGCAAAAGAGGGTGTATGTATTGTTGTGTGCAAGTGATGGAAGGAGAATATGAGAGAGTATGGATCACTTGGTTTAAGGATTGTGTGGGTAAGACTGAAAGTAGGATTACAAACATGGGCAATTGTGTGTGTGTATGCTCCAACACAAGTTTGTGCAAGGAAAGTGAAAGAAGAGTTCTAGGCAAGGTGGTAGCTTAATCAGTAGAAAGGTGGCCTGGATTCCTAATGGACCCACAGTAGAATCCTGGCTGGGGAAGGGAACAGTTTAAGGATTTGAATTTCATTAAAAGCAGACTTTACTGATCTGCCAGACGACCTGCCGACATGTTGTAAAAACATCCCCACTAATTTCAATACGCCAGTTCTGTATGAGACAGCCCTAGCATGTATTCAGTATGGACGGTGGGTGTTAGTGCTGAAGTGGCGACATGTGGAGGTGTATAGAATGTAGGACTACTGGGCCTTGGAATAGGCCCTAAAGCCTTTTCCCAGAGTCGTTATTAATAAAAAATAAATCTATCTATCTATCTATCCATTGCCAGATGCCTCAATCCCATACTGGGTGGCCACAAACAAATCGCCTCAACGTCGCCCTGTCCCCTGCTATTTCACTGCCCTGCTTCCAACTCACCCCCTTCTCTCATATATCTCTCCACCCCATCCCTCTTTCTCATCCTCGGCCTCCCCCTCCCTCTCTCCCCCTTCCACCTCACTCACATACACTCTCCTTGTCAGTCTCTCACCCTCCATCCTCTCTTCATGGCCAAACCACCTCAGTGTGTTCCTCCTAACACTTCCTATCACATCCACATCCACACCACAACGCTCCTTTATATCCTCATTTGTTAGCCTGTCTCTCCATGTGACTCCACAGGCTCCTCTTAAATAACTCATTTCCACTGCTGTCAATCTTGACTTGTGTCCTTCCAACAACGTCCAAGTTTCACTTCCATACGTTAGAGTTGGTATCACAGTACTGTCATGTAGTAACTTTTCACTTCCATGCCCACTTCCCTGTTTCTTATCACTGCAATCAAGGAACCAGCAACCTTTCTTCCTTGTTGTATACTTTCAAGCACTTCATCCTCCAAACTTCCATCCTTACTCATCACACTACCCAAGTACCATCCAACCTCACTGTACATTCACTGACTTCATCTCTCTCAAAGACCATCACTTAACTCCTCCCTACATTCACCTTTAGATTCCGTTTCTTACACTCTCCCAAACTCATCCACCAAGCCTTCCAGCTCCCCTTCGTCTTCACTCAACAACACAGTATCACATGCAAACAACAGTACAGGGAGTTTCCAAACACTACCCTCTCTCACCAGGGCCACTTCAACATCCACTACCCTACCTTGTACCTCTTTTATTACCCCATCCATGTACAGATTGAACAACCATGGAGACGTGACACATCCCTGTTTCAACCCAACCTTTAAAGAGAAAAATTCACTCAGTTCACCATCCACACACACTGCAGCCTTAGCACCATCATACATACTTTTCACAGCATTCAGCAACTTCCTGTCTACTCCATATATTCTTAATACTTTCCACAATCCTTGTCTATCCACCCTATCATATGCATTCTCCAAATCCATGAAAGCCGCATACAACTTCTTTCCCTTCTCTAGAAACATTTCCACTAAAGATCTAAGAATGAATATCTAACCTACACAGCCTCTTCCCTTCCTAAAGCCTCCCTGTTCTTCTCCAACTAATTCCTCTGTTCTTTCCCTAACTCTGTCAATAAGTATCCTACCATACACTTTTTTCCTACCATACACTTTTTCTATTACACTAAGAAGACAAATGCCCCTATGATTACCACACACTTCTTTTTACTCTTTTCCTTTGTACAAGGGAATAATTATACCTGAATTCCACTTCTCCAGGACTCTACCTTCCTCCCAGGCCAATCTGCACATCTTCCACATCCACTCTACCACTCTCTGTCCTCCATGCTTCAGCATTTCACCACACACTCCATCAATACCTGGGGCTTTCCCCAATTTGACTTTCTTCATTGCTTCCACAACTTCTATCCTACTGATTTCTTCCTGTTTTCTCACCTTCCTCCTTCTCCCAGCCATTTCCCAGCCACTTATACTCGCATTACTTCTATCCTCTTTGTTCAACAGTTCCTTAAAGTGTTCTCTCCATCTGCTCACTTTTTCTCCCTTCTCCATTAGTAATCTACCATTTTTATCTTTCACTCCCCTTCTAACTTCTCTACCACCCTGTCTTACTCTCTCCACCCCTTGCCAGAACATTTTCTTACAGTCCCACCATTTTACACTCAAATTCCTTCCAAATTCCTCATCCACTCTCTTCTTACTCTCTCTTAGTAATCTTTTCACCTGTCTTTTCCTTTCTACATATAACTCCTTCTTCTGCCTCTCAACTTCTTCCACTCCTCTATTTCTCATCCATTCATTGTATGCTTTCTTCTTTTGTGCCACAGCCTGTCTCACCTCTTCATTCCACCACGCTGTTCCTTGCACCCCCCTCCGTCTTCTCTTCACCCCACACACCACATCACATGCTGCACCTATTTCTTCTGTGAATATCATGCACACACCTTCCACGTCCCCCATCTGCTCCAATTCATATTTACCCAATCGTTCCTCCACTTCTTTCTTATATTCTGCCTTTCTCATCCTCTTGTAACCTTTCCACTCTCCTTGCAAATACTCCTTCTTCCCGTCCTTCCCTTCTTCTATTTCTCCATCTTACTTGGATCTTGATTCTGGCCACCACCAAGTAGTGGTCAGATAGTCCACTCCCCCAATCTCTATAAGCACTTGCATCCATTACACATCTTCGCATCCATTCATCCACACGCACATAATCAATCATTGCCTTCCTTTCATTCAGTTCACCACCCACCCTTCTCATCACTCTCCATGTATACATGTGCATCATTTTATGCCTGAAGAGGGTATTGGCCATCACCAACCCCCTCCCGGCACAAATGTCCACTAATGCACTGCCATTCTCATCTATCTCAGCAGGCACACCCCACTCACCAACTATTCCATCCACCTTCACATTCCCTACTTTACCATTCATATCACCGATCAAAAACTCTCTCATTCCTTCCAAACTTTTCCATGCACACTTCCACATTTGTCCAGAACAAATAAATAAATAAAAAAACAAAGTACAGTCCCTTTTTCTCTCCTGTATATTTTTCCTGAAGCTGTCGAACATTTAGATTTTGGCATCAGTGGTCCCTTTGCCTGGCATAAACCCAAACTGCATCTCATCCATATTCACTCTTTCTCTAATCATACCTTCTAGAACTCTCTCCATTACCTTCATTATCTTGTCTAAAAGCTTTATGCTTCTATAATTTCCTCTTTCTAGGGCATCACCCTCCCCCTTGTACACATTTACAATTAATCTTCAGCCAATCATCTGGGACAACACACTTGTGACAGAGTCCCTAGAGAGGTGATGAGGTGGACAATGAGAAAGTTTGGGATTGAGGAGTGGCTATTTAGGGTCGTTATGACCATGTATGTGGGTGCTCACGCCAAGGTAAGGGTGAATGGAGTTTTCTGTGAATGTTGGTGTGCATCAGGGGTCAGTCTTGAGCCCTTTGTTGTTTATCATAGTACCGGGTACTTGAATCCCTCTCATGTGGCTTCAGAAATTGACTCCTGTGGGAAATGTTGTATGGTGATGATTTGTGTTGATTGCAGAGAATGAGAGGTGGAGGAAAGATTTAGGAAGTGGAGAGATGATATGGGGCACAAGGGCTTAAGAGTAAATGCAGATAAAACAAAAGTGATGGTATCTAGGGCTGGGGGTGGTACTGTCACAGAAGGAGAGTGGCCACGTGCAATTTGTCACAAGTGTGTGGGAAATAATTTCGTTGCAGTGTTTGTGATAAGTGGGTGCATAAGAGATGTAGTGTCATTAGAGGTAGACTGCGAGACAATGCTTATTTCATGTGTGCGGTGTGCCGGGGAGAGCATGTGGATATTGCCAGGTGTGAAAGGATTGAACTTGCTGGCGAGTCTCTCGAGTATGTGAAAGTTTTGTTATTTGGGAGACATGTTATGTGCTGAAGGTGTGGCAGGAGCTAGCTGTGTGGCTAGAGTGAGGAGTGGTTGGAAGAAGTTCAGGGAGCTGTTGCCTCTCCTGACATTGAGAGGACTCTCCCTCTGTGCAAAGAGATCTTTGTATGCGGCATGTTCTACGAGTGTAATGCTGTATGGTAGTGAGACCTGGGCAGTAAAGGAAGAGGATATTCGCAGGCTTAAACATATGGAAATGGCAGTGATTAGGTGGATGCGCAGTGTGTCGTTGTGTGCAAAGCCTGGGGGAGCTAGGTTTACGATGGAAGAGTTGAGAGGTAGGATGGGACTGGAGTGTATTGGTGTTGTGATGAGGAGAGGTAGATTGAGATGGTTTGGGCATGTGGAGAGGATGGTGGATGATAATTAGGTGCAGAAAGTGAGAGGTGTTAATGTCAGGGGTAGGGTAGTGAGAGGTAGACCGAAAAAAGACCTGGGACGAGGTCATTGAGTGTGACCTCAGGGTTAAGGAACCAAATTGGGAAGCTGCCAGAGATCGAGCAGCATGGAGAGCCACCATTAGGTGACCAAGGCTGACACTTGCAAGGATGTTGGTGCCTTCAAAAACGAAAATGATACTCACCTTTCAGTTATGGACACCTATCAAGTGTCACTTTAGTTCCCTCATTTTAATCCCTCATGCCACCCTTTTTTAACATACAGAAATCATTCAAGCGTGAGGTGTGCCATGACTGGACTCTGTACACCCACCTGGAGATGCGTGTGCGAGGGGACGGTCGCTCCTATCTCATCAATATCAACACAGCCGGCTACTTCGATGTCAACTGGAATGATGTCTTCTCCTACATCCTCTACACACGAGGCGGACCATACTGGCAGATAGCTAGGGTATTTGTTTGATTTTTGTCATGGCTAGCCTAATTTAACCTGAGCTACCCTTCCATACTCAGACCTAACCTAACCTGACCCAACAACCTGAGGTACTCTGCCCTAACCTAAGCGCAGTAGTTTAACTCTCAGGATGCTGTAAGAGAAGCTGTAGATGCTGTTTTGTCAGATGTAAGAATGTATAGTGACTAATGGACAGGGTGGTTTTGGGTATGATAAAGGATGTGTGGATCAAATATTTGCAGCAAGACAGCTAATGGAGAAAAATGGAATGTATTGCACAAGTATTTGTGGCATACATAGATCTGGAGAATGCATGTGACATTAAGAAAAAATCTTTGATGGCTTTATGTATGTTGTGATGGTATAAAATCAGTAAATTGTAACAGCTAGTCCTTTGAGAGCCCTGTAGGAATAGATCGTGAAGTTAAATTACTGTAGTCCAGGCCATGTTATCCACAAGAGACCACCCTACTTCTTTGAGAGCATTTGAGCAGCAAAGTTGTAGGACAGCCACATACAGCTGAAATGATCATGTTATAATATCTTTGCCTTGGGCCCTTTGGGTCCTTCAAATGGATAGTAAAGGATAATGAAGGGATTAGAAACACTATTAACTCTTGAAGCACAGCAACAAGTTTTCAGTTTTTGCTTGTGCCAAACAGTTTATATTACTTAAAGGTAGTAAGTTTTCTGACCAATTTTCTCACCATAACATGTTCTGATAATTCTGTTACTTTTTCTTGCCAGATCCCTTTCTCCAAGTTCTTCCTGAGCAGTAAAGGTCGGGTGCAGGACAAACAGTTCCCCATCCTGCTGAGTCAGGTGGTATCGCTCGGCATTTCTGCCGGGGACCGGGTTAATGCTCCCTTCCACCTTGAAATTGATTATATTGGTGTTTACTTTGACCCTGACCACACTGAGAAATTTGCCTATGAGATGTACAAGGTCCCAAAGTTTATGGGATACTGAGACAATAGTTATATTTGACTGTAATGGGATAATTTATTGGGGTTTACTCTCTGTAATGGGATAATTTACTGGGGTTTACTGTAATCCTAAGAATATTCAGAAATTTGCTAATGAAATGTACAAGTTTTCAAAGTTTACAGGCTACTGAGACAGAGATTAACATAGAAAAAAGTTGAAAATCTTGTCCATGAATTATCTAGTACCATTAACCTATTTAGTCTTTTGATGTACAGTACATGCTGCAATTGGTTTATTCCCACTGTTTCCAAGTAATTTATTTTATTTCTTAAGGTTGCAGAAGGATATAAATCCCCTTTGCTTCAAAATGCCATTCTGAAGCTGTGTACAGTGACATGGGCATAGCAAGAATAATAAGGACAGTGCTAGATTCAGGTTAATGTTATTGATGGTGTATAATTTCCATGTAAATTTTGTGGGTCAAGTTTTTGTAAATTTATGAAGAAGAATTTTTCAGAATATCCTTGGCTGTTTTTTCCTCATTATCTAACTTTTACTTCTATGTAGAGGTTAAAAGATTGGAATGTGTGGTGAATTGACTGTGAGATTTATTAAAATTACTGTAGATGGAAGGTGCCAGGTGGTCCAATGGTTAGAATGCCCAAGCTGGAGTGACAGCCTTACACCAACCCTCTCATGGTTTTCATGTGTTTGACGAGTATGATCTACTTACCCTTCTCAAGGTTTTCATATGCACTTAGATGCGTATGAACCACTGGATGAAAAACACAAGAAAGAAAAGGCATATGATCTACTTTCATACGTATTATAGACTTGTTTGTCTAGCAATGGTGTGCCTAACTGTAAATGTGTGTCTTGATGGTCCAAGTTGCAAGTGACAGTCTTTTATGTTTTGTGGCTAAAACATTACAATGAATCTCACTTTCATTGGGACCACAAAATAGTACTGTATAAAATTTTCATGTGCTCTATTCACTTAATCACTCAAAGACCGCATAATACAGTGGTTCCCAACCTTTTCTAATTCTCGTCCCCCCCCTCGCTGAATGACACGTTCCCTGTGCCTCCCTTCCTCAAATACTGTATTTTACTGGCATAGTTGGCACATGTCAATAAATATCATAGATTCTTAATCTTTGAAATTGTTTATATATTCAGATAACTAGAATTTTATTCATATCTGAAATATAACCAATTTATGGTGCCTGGTGGTTTAGTGGGTAATTACAGCGCTCCAATCGGATTGAACTGGTGAAAGTTTATATCCAAGGGGTGGTTGGGGTTATTGCTCATGTAATGCCACTCAGGGATGAGTGAGGCTGGTCACTCAGGACCAAATTGCCTAGCCCCGGGCTTCTACGCTCCTCATGTGGCAACGTAGAATTGGATGATGGATGGATGGATGAAATATTTTCTCCATTTTAGAAATTACTGAATTCCATCATAATTCATATTTTCAAATATAATTACCCTCTTTATCAAGCCTTTGCACCCCACAGGCAGACCTTCGTGCCCCCCTAGGGGGACGCGCAGCACAGGTTGGAAGCCACTGGCATAATATGTTTATATTACTTTGGTGTCAAACAGAAGGGGGACTGTAATATAATGACATTCTACTTCCTCAAAAAGTTCCAATTTCTTTGTGAATGAACCCAGTATTCTGTAGTGTTCACACACTTCTACATAAATTTATAAGTTTACAAATTTACAGCCTGAAAACAAAAGAAAGCTACACCTTTTGGCATTCCAACGTAACAAAAGAATAATTGGTATCTCTATTTGGGCCCATTCGGTAAAAGTATTGACTGTACATTCACCACGGAAAATAATGCTGGGCCGAAACCGGGAGGGGGAGTATGGGTGCACAGGCCAGGTTTCCTGAGAGGGTTAATTTGATCCCCAAGAGGCTAAATGAAGGCTTTTCAATCAAGTAATGCCACCAGTGAAAGCAGGCTTGTGATCTACCTTTCAGTACAATGGAATACAAAAATGTAACCTCAGGTCTTTACACCTCCTAGAAGGCAAAATTGGGTTGACTTACAATTGTAGATGAATTGGTCAGCAATGAGCAGTTCATATTTGGATTTTACAAATAAGAAATCTACAACAGTAATGAGTTTTAGTCCAAATATTTAAGGGGAAAATAATAAAAGTTTGAGGCTTTGAACCCCCTCAAAATATACAATTTATCGCGGTAATATGGAAAAACTAGCCAATAAAATTAAAACATTTTTAATTGTCAAGTGGATTCGAGTATACTGCAGATATTTAACAGACAGAAATACAACTTCCATAATGTGCCGTATGGCAAATTTGGTTCAGATTTAAAATAGATCATAAAAACAATAAAAGTGCTGTCTGAAATTCACACAGTTGTAAGAAGAGACTTAAGTTTAAAATATAAGCTCTATTATACAAACCACATTTACAGTTTAAAAAAAGAAGAAAAGACAATTACAAATCATCTAAGCAACAAATTATCACATAAGATGGACAACAAAGAGTAAATACAGTACTACAGTGCTTAAAAATCAGGAAATTGTGATCTACATGCCGAGGAGATGCTGCATGGCTCGAGACACTAATCCATCATTCTTCTTTGGGGTGCTGACCTTTGGAACCACCTGAAAAATATAATCAATAAAACAGCTTGATACCTAATTGGGGCAGAGAACAGTCTGATGATTTGCATTTTCTTAAAACAGGCTTTCCACAAGCACCATCAACATACAGTTTATTAGCACATGTGCAAGTGGTGTGTAGCATGTAGGACTGCTGGGCCTCAGGGAACTGACCATGAAGTACTGTATATGCTGAGTCCAATACATTAGTAAAACGAGAAGAACATACAATGAAATGTTAGGCTCACAATGCATTTCATTTTTTTTTCTGAGACACAAGTAGTCTCCATTAAAGTCTTGGATATGTGTAGGTAAAATGACTCTCCAGGTGAAACCACTTGAAGTAAAACCTGCTCTCTCTCTCAAACTGACCTCGTGCTCTGCGTGGACAGTCTGGTATGCCTGGGTGAGGGGTCGCATATTGGCCTTTGGGGTGGTGGGGGGTGCTGGGGACAACACTGTGGCAGACGTAGTGGACAGGTTCTCTTTGTCTCCCGTAATTGTCTGAAAAAAAAAAAAAAAAAAAAAAAAAAAAGCGAGTTACTGTCTGGCATTAACTGGTAATAAATGCAGTACAGCAATAATAAGGCAGAATGCATGAAGTATACAGCTGCAGCAAGGCTGTCATCTTCAATGTAAAGTATATACAGTTTAATATGAGATAGCTGCAGCTCTACACAGTGAATTAAAAATGAATAAATTAAAACTTCTACAGTAAAGGGTGTCACAACACTAAAGTATCACATTTCTAAGTATGTATGCATATTATGCAATACTTGGTAATACACATTTATTGGAACAATGCTACTGCTACATTCTTAACATACTTTGACGAGTTAGACATAAATTACTGGTTTTGGTAAACAGAGCTCTGATTTGGCAAACAATATAACAAGCCGGCTCAAGTTCTTCCAGGTATTAACTCCTTCACTATGACTGGTCATAACTAAAAAGGAACAAATATGCACGTGGGGTTAATGGTGCTTATTTCTAAGCCCTTCACAAGGCAGTCCCTCCTAAACAGAATATTATAATTAGCAACATTGGGTCTGGTTAGTACTTGGATGGGTGACCGCCTGGGAACACCAGATGCTGTTGGCATAACGTTCTCCCTACGTGTCGAGTGGGGTTGGTGGAGGATTAGTGCCCCTCCCTGTAAAACAATTAACTCTGAGCCCTTGGCCACCCTGTTTGGGATACATGGCGTCTGGCAATGAATGAATGAATGAAATGATTCCTTCCATCCTCTTGTCTTTCTTTCCTTCATTCTTTCCTCGTCCTTCTGCCTACGGGTGACTTTACACTCCCTCTTCTGTCTTTCTTTCCTTCATTCTTTCCTCTTCCTTCTGCCTGTGGGTGACTCTACACTGTAACAAGCCAAATGGTTTCTTGTACACCAGGAAACCATTTACTACACTAGGTGGTAACCATATAGCCAAATTTTGTTGCTTGGTGGTTTAGTGGGTAATTACAGCGCTCCAATCAGATTGAGCCTGTGATGGTTTATATCCAAGGGGTGGTTGGGATTTATTGCTCATGTAATGCCACTCAGGGATGAGTGAGGCTGGTCAATCTCATCTTATATGTCAGGACTAACTTGCCACGCCCTGGGCTCCTACACTCCTCATGGAGCAACATAGGATTGGATAATGGATGGATGGATAAAAAAAAAAAAAAAAAAAAAAAAAAAAAAAAAAAAGCACGGGTTAATGGAATTTGATTCGAAGACCTCCATTTAGAGGGGTCTTACTTAAGCTGAATAGGATTGGTTGACAGCAGCAAGCACGAAATCTAAGAAGACCACACTGTACTAATGAGGATAACTCACCTTGTCACTACAGACCACTACTCCAATCATAATGTTTCCACTGTACACTTTGCCATTCTTGCTCAGGGCCTTTCTAGCCTGCAGTTTGGTCTGGGGTGGAACAATAACATATTAATAAGTTACCATATAGTATAATATCTCTTCCACTACACCCAAGAGAAAGATTAAATATGTATTTACAACTAACCTAACCCACTGCATCATACGTACCACAACATTTAAAGCAATGATAATCTCAATCCTTCATGTACAGTACCTGGTCAACTCTGATCTTTCTGTATTCAACCTCTAGTTTTTCCATTTACTTATGCAGTGAATTGAAGTATCTCTTACTAATAAAGGTCTTTTTTATTATTATTATTCTTTGTAGCTTGTCAAGAAAAACTTTTGTGGATCTTCACATTTTATTTCCTTTTTTCACACTTCACCCATGATTCAAAACATTCACTTACCCATTCACAGTCCTCATTTTGTTTTGGAAGGCTTTATATATGATTGCATGTGTCAGTCTTGCCACCTGACGATGGCTGTCCATGCTACCCTACACGATCTTTGGCAGCATCTGTTAAATACCTTGACTCTGAACTCATTTAGCTGGACCTATTTCCAAGTCTTAGGTGCTCTACTTTCCACATTCACACTCAAAGACTTTTCACCCAATTTTCATCTTCCATGTTGTCAATCTATTTTCTTGTCACCAACCTGGTATTTGAGGTGCATCCAGTTGCCAGAACCAGGGTTGTGGTGGCGGGTGACGGTGCCCAGTTGTGTGAATTGTGTGAGGATGTAGGAAGCAGCGGCTGGAGGGAAGCCAAACACAGTCACCCATGAGCTCTCCTCTGCTCCACCACCACCACCCTCACATGCTGACCTGAACATGGGGCCAATTTCAATACATGATCTGTATACTGTCACTGATTGGGAAAAAAAAAAAAAAAAAAAAAAAAGTAAGGTACTCATTAATTACCATACATCTAGTATGTGTGGAGTCAAATGCAGCTTTCAGTGAAATACCTCCAAGATTATTAAGCATACCTGCATGGGCTTCTTAAATAAATTAAGAGGAAAATACATATACAAAAATTACAGTTGTAAAATTAGAGTTATTATGTATCACATACACACCTCATAAGACTTAAAACCAGTATAAAAAGCTGCAGTGGTTACAAAAGATTTATAGTACAGCGTGCAAATGACACATCTCCCTGGGGAGGAGTCAATAATTTTGAATGCTTGGACGATGAATGAACAGATGGACTATACCGTCAACTTCACTGGACTTTGTGTTGAGTTCATCTATTTTTTATACCTATTTCTGGATTACCGATTACTCAATCTTTTTATTGGTCGGGAATAAGGTTATACTGTACTGATGATGATGATGATGATAGCAATAATGATAATGACAAATGATGATGGTAACACATGACGATGACAGTGATTATGAATATGATGATGATAGGCTAAAATAAAGAAAACAGCTGTGACAGCAAGACTATCACTCACGTCTGTAAAGAATCCTGGGTGAGGTAGCTGTGGTGGTGGTCACGTGAGGGAGTGAAAGCTTGTGGTGAGCTGTACAGAGGGCCAGGGGTGTGCTGTGAGGTGTAGGGGGAGACTGGGGTGCCACCATAATAACCTCCTGGAGCTGGCGGTGGGCTGCCCGGTATGGGAGTACCTGGGAATGAAATGGAGGGAGTGAACTTATACACAACAAAAGAAAACTAGAGCTGGGGTGGCATTTGCAGGCTTCTTATTTTTGATGCCCCATATTATCTTGGCAGGACAGAGGCCTGACTGACCTAGTATGCGCTGATCCACGTATGGGCTGCCTAGTCGAGTAGGTACAACTGGTGACTGGGGCAGAGTCGGCAGCCCTCGTACTCCCATCAGGCCTTGAGTTGGGGGACCACCACCAGGCTTATCCGGAACTAATCTGCATTGAGGAAAGATCTGCTATAAAGGGGTTAACCTCTTCAGTCATACAATACTGTATGACTATTTTTATTTATACTGCTGATAGACACTTTAGTAAATTTAGGAGACTTTCTATAGCAGAGTACAGTACAGGCGGCCCTCCACATTCGCAGATTCAACTTTCAAGGGTCTCACAGATTCACGGATTGCCCCTCCGTGGAGCCAAGATTCCATTTGTGGCCGCAAAATCTTAGCAGCACGAACGCTCCAGGGTCATTTCGTACCAAACCAGGCACGCACCAAACCACCATGCTCCTGCGCTCCTCTGTCTCTCCCTCAGTCTGTGTCCTGTCACTGTCGCGGTCGCTTTGCTGCCTCTACGGTCTGCTGCCTCTATGCAGCTGCTGCTGCCGCCGCCTTGCACTCATCTTCCTCCACCACACCTGAGGCTGAGCAGCCTGCATCTGTGCCTGAACCTCAACCCATGTGTGACTCTGAACCTGTTCATTTTGACTCTGATGACGCATCATCCTCTCCACCTGCCTCTGAGGGCAATATCAACAATCCATCACCACTCAGCAATGATGCCAGCAGTGGAGATGAGGTGGAGTCTACGCACATGTAGGCTCCTCATGCCATGCAATTACACTCCACATCATCTGATCTAGTCATCCATCATCGGTAACTGCATGGCTAATCATCTCCAATGTCATTGATGTCATGTTCATCAACATCACAAGTCATCAGAGTTCATCCACCAAAACTTCAGGGACAGTGTGAGTTAACTGAATTTAATGGGTATGGTTATAAGACGTTAGGGTAAATATGTAGCTGATGACTTGCCCACACTCACGTGGATGCATTCATGATGCACTCTGTTGCAGGAGTCTGTGGAAGTCACCAGGTACATATTTACCCTAACGTAGTATTGTACAGCCATACCCAATCAAAACTTATTTGTTAATAAACTTTTTTATACAGTTGGTCTGCTACTATTTCAGATATTTTATGCTGCTCTCAGGTCCCAGATATGGTTTATTAGGTACAGTATGTGCAAACTTGCTCACGGGGGGTGATTTGCGGCTGTTGAGGCAATTACGGGAGGCTGCACCAAACATTCGTGGGGGTCTGTCCCTTAACGCCCATGAATGCAGAGGGCCGCCTATAGTAAAATGGAAATTCTTTCTATCAACGTCTCTACAGAAGAAATTCCGGTTAAAAAAAAAAAAAAAAAAAAAAAAAAAAAAAAATCTGAAGGTAGCAAGAAAAGTATTTCACTGGATATCAGCGATTATCAAATGGTATCCCCAGTGTTTTATTAAATTGCTGAGGATAGGAAAACTAAAAGACATCATCAAATTAAATGGGCTAACATGACATGGTACCTAGATGTGAAGAAGGGATCTTTGGTAGGCTGTGGTGATCCTGGGGTTGAAACAGAGGATGGCGCTGAGAACTGTCGTGTGGTGGTGGCTTTGTTAGGGCTGGTGCTTCCAGATGCCCCACCTCCACCACCACCCCCTGTCCCACCACTGCCCAGCCGACCACTCTGCAGACAAAGATACCGTAACAGAGTACTAAAACTATGGCTTGTGTTCTTCCCTACTTAGGAGGCTTTCTAGTGCCTCTTCCTTAGCAATTTATTATGAATGTTACAGCTTAGTATTCTCTTGAATATTATTTTTACCTTCTCCATGTTATTAGAAAAATAACACAGACTACATTAACATTCCAGATACAAAGATAAACCGGTAAGACAGAAGAGCTAGAGAGCCACCTAGACTGATGAGAATATAAGGCTATGCTTCACTCCTTAACTGTGTCCCCTTAATCCTTTCAGTTCAATGGTAAAATTTATATTTTGTATTTGATACCCCCATATGACAGTTACTTAGCTCTAGAGAGATTTCTCACACTGGACAGATCTTTCCTAAGTTGAATATGATCATTACGGGACAGCAATTGTAAAACTACTGTAAATAATCACTGTCGCAACGAGGGTAACAAACCATTTTGTATACATGTACAACCATAAATTACGACTATTTTTTCTCGTTATTTATCCAAATGTTGTCAGCTGCATGGGAACATCAGTTCACTGCACAGGATGCCCCTGCAGGGGTAGCTGCTTGCCTGCAGCTGATGGGTCTGCTTGATCAGACAGAATGGGGTATGGCAGCATTACAGCTACAACCCAAATGTTAGGACTAGAGAGGAACACCTTCACATGGTGTCACCGATACAGCCAAGTGGTTCTGCTGCTTATCTCTACAAATATCCCTCAACTCCTTTCCTATCCCTAAAGAGGACGATGGTGGAGAGCAGAAGGGCAATTTTAGCCCACAGTCCACTGAGTTTACACATTTGATAAGCCTGGGGCCACAACAGAAATGCCAAGTTCCTTTCAGGGGATATGGGCTACAAATACATAAACTTTCATTCCCTGGGAATAACAGGGAAGGAAAACAAAATTACAGTCACCGCTCACTTAATGCACGATCCTACGGTGCGAAACTCACATAACACGGAAGGCACAATTTGATGCCAAAATTTAGCCACAACGTGAAAAAAATGATAGACATAATATGGGTGTTGGAAGCTGCCCCCCCCCCCCTTTTGACATTGTACTGCACGGCGACGAGAAACATAATGCGACCAGTCCTCAAATTATGGTTCAAACAGTCATAACGCGGCTAACTAGGGCCATAACGCAATGGGAACAGACATAATGCAACCAGTGACAGTTATAGCGCGGTTTGCATCAGCCTATGACGTATGGCTGTCACGTGTCTGCTCAAGGTGTCATCACAGTCCGCTAGGCATTCCTGTCCCCGCTGAGCCTACCCTCTCCCCTCAGTCTGGCTGCACATGTGTTCTGTGTGATCTTTGCTCTTTTTCTGGCCAAGAAACTCCACTCCACCTCCCCCCAGCAGGCCCACAATCTTTTCCCTTCAAGGTGGGGAATTCTCTAGTGTTCGTATGTAATGATGTCTTTATTAGATAAGTAAATGTCCTGGAAAAAAAATGAAAATTGTCCCAAAAGGTGAACTTGGGGCTGGCTTGGGTACCATGAAACCCTTTAACATGTAAACATATAGCCCTATATTGCAGAATCCTCCTAAAACGGGAGCTTCAGGGTACAATATTCCAGCGTTATGCGAGCGGTGGCAGTACTGTACTGTACTAGCATACTGTGTTTGCTGGATGTACTGTCATAAAACCTAATCAAATGTGGTGGAAGTGGAGGCTGGCAAACTCCCTGTCATTGTACTGGCACAGGAACATAATACCTTCATTGATTAACTCCAGCACTGTAAGCAGCCTTGCACATCCTAAAGCGGGACAAACAGGAGGATGTTGCTCACAGTTTCTCAGCTTCTCTGTTTCATATCTTCATATCCTATCATTCATATTATTTATAAAGGTTCCAACATGCTTCATGCATCACCCTTGGTCACATAATGGCAGCTCTCCATGCTGAACAATCTCTGGCAGCCTTCCTGTTCAGTCTTTTATCCCTGAGGTATGGCCTCATCCTAGGTCTTCTTTGGTCTGACTCTTGCAGCCCTACCCCCTACGTTCACACTTCTCACCTTCCTCCATCCTCTCAACATGCCCAAACCATCTCAAGCTATCCCTCCTCATCACAACACCAATACATTCCAGTACCATCCTTTCTCTCAACTTTACAATTGCAATACTTGCCCCCCCTGGCCTTGCATTTAAAGAAGCACTACACATCCATCTAAACAAAGAAAACAAAGAGCATTTCTATCTAATCTCATCTGAAAAGCCTCATTCAGAGTTTATCACACTAATACAGATAGCAGTACTGCAGTCTGAACAAAGTATATGACCCAATTATTGACATCAGCACAAATATTCCAGTGGTAGGTGGTGATGACCATCATCTAGTCACTCAATGTAATGCTGCCTATTTCTTCCTTAGCCTTTATCATTCTTTTTCTGTGCCTGCCCTCCTCTCTTCCTATTTCTCCCATCTTTCCTGTCACTTCTTATTGCTTTTCTTTCCTTTACAAGTGGCTTTACATTAAGTGACAGGCCAAATGGTTTCCTGTAAGCCAAGAAACCATTTACAACGCTGGGTGGTAACCATATAACCAAACCATTCGTGCTCTCTACGTGTCAGCAAGTGGGTTGGTGGAGGGTTAGTGCCCCTCCAAGTAAAACAAATAATTCAAAGTCAAATGGCCACCCCTTGTGGGATTATGGCATCTGGCAATAGATACCGTAGATAGATAGACAAACATTCCATCATTTAAGCTTGTGTATGTACCATATTCAAGTACCATAGTACATGGTGGTACCTCTTTATTAAAACTGTATACATCCAGTATTACCATCCCTTCACACAGACACACTATAGAGTACAAAAGCTGTGACTAAGCTTAATCAGTATTGCTCTTCCTGATTAGTTGTGTTTAGTGAGATTATTGCATGAAGAATAACACTAAATTAGAAAGGGTATGGGATGTTATTTCCAAATGTGGGCATATCTCACCTGAGCAGCCCACAGCACTGTAAAGTCACTGCAAAGAGGTTGCTATTGACCAAGGAGCAAAATAGCTGGAGGTATTATGGCTCACATGACTCTCTACAGGATGCGGTGTCTGAGAAAAGATATACTGATAAGCAAATTTAGAACCCACCGAGGCAGAGGGTGAGGCCACATCACCCATAAGAAAGGATGGAAGGTATGGGCTGACAGGAGCAGGGACCGTTGTGGATGCATGGGGGGTGGTGGTAGGGGACCCCACAGGACTTCCAAGGGTCATTGGCTCCATCTGTTGGTGGAAACACGTGACTGGAAAGAAAAAATTCAGCTGTGCACTCAATTCTCTCTCTCTCTCTTTCTCTAACTGATGGCCTTGCATTGATTTGATTTTTGGAGGTGTGTAAAGGTTTATGATCATGTAATGCCAAAAAGGGTATAAAGCTGACTATATACACTTAAATGTATAGCTAGTACTGGACTACGGCAGGCAAGCTTCAGGTCCTCCAACTCAAAAAGGGTAAATGGGACTGGTTCTTATTGTTTTACATTAGAAAAATGGCTTTGGTTAAAATCTCTTTTAACTTACAGCCCATTTTTTACAGCCTAATTCTTCCTGTTTTAACTCTTGATACTCCTTCTACTAACTTCCAGCCTTAACTGATACAGTTCATGTTTTCTGAGAGTCTATCTATCTACCTAGAACCAAATGCCCTAATCTTGTAAGGGATGGCAGTCTGAGTTAGTTGTTTTATGGATTACAGGAAGGGGCACTAATCCTTTGCCAATGCACCTGCTGACGTGTAGGAAACACGTATGGGTTGGTTAAAAAGTACCAAAACTAAAAATATGACAAGTTTGAGTTAGAAAGCTGATAATGTTAAGTCTTATGGATACTTTCACTGTTATATTATATACTCTGGTTAGTTTTTTTTTTTTTTTTTTCTGAATTATCATTCTTTCTCTTTATATACCTTGGTAAAATGTAGGGTATACCAAACTAAAGTTCAAAAGAGGCCAAGAATAAAATGATAACAGATAGCTTGTGTCAATACAAAACCCAGGCTCAGGAAACCTGGCTAGCTTTAAAAGATGGTCTAAAGTTCAATATAATTTTCTGGTAAAAGTAACAGTACCAGTAATCATTTCTGGAGTCACTTCATTACATTCTAGCCTGTTCTGAACAGGGGCGCTCCCAGGAATTTTCTAAGGGGGGAGGGCCGTAGAGAGATGAGGTCAGGTAATCCGATAATTACAGGGAGGTCACATGCAGGTTTAGAATCAGGGAGCTGGTGGCTCATGTGTTACTCTTTGTTTATACTTGCCAATTTTTCATGTTTTGCTGTTATTGAAATATATATAAATTTTTAAAGGACCCAAAGAGCTAAGGGGGGGGCCCAGGCCCAGGGCCCCCCACTGGGTGCACCCCTGGTTCTGAATATTTTCCAGAAGAAATAAAGACCGAGCTAGACAAAAAACATGAAATTATGCCAGCAACATATTCTCATTTTAAAAATGGCCTGTAAGATTAAATTAATCTTTATTGTGCCAATAAGCTTTAAGGCTGCATAGCAGTTTTCGTACAAGAGCCTACTTAACATTGATATGATGCCAATTTTAGAAAAAATACAGAACAGTACCCAGTACAATAAGGATATAAAGGTATCAAATGAAAACAATAAAACAATCCCACACATATTGATGTAATCCAAATGGGTGTACCTCCAAATGTTATGTAACTGGTTGGACTCACAATAATACACTACTTCTGGAGGGGTCCATTATGGAACATTATAACATTTTTTGGTCAACCGATACCAGTGTTACAAAAAAGGCTTAACGTACTCGTAGTGTTATGCTGAACTAAGTCACTTTTTGCCCTTCTAAAAACTCAAATTAATATATTATTGCCCTATCACTAGCTGCTGGAAGGTTATCTGTTCATGGGCTTAGGATGCCCAGTATCCTACTGCAACTTGTTGTTGTTGTTGCTCGTTTACTTCAATATAAATATTGATTGAAGCCCAAGCCTCCATTTCGGTACCCACTGTTAGCACTTCTGACTAACATGATCCCCCTTCCTATACTGTACTTGCTAGAAAAGTCGATGATAACGTTGAAATATTGAGAAGGTAAAACACCTGACAACTGCCCCTTCTGATTTTAAAAACCACCACGGCTTCTCCTTCTTCTCTACAGTGGGTTTGGTTAGCTTCGTGCTGTAACGGCACTGACTCATATTGTCATATATTTAACTCCCCTCCATCCCCATCCCCACCCCTACCTCTTTCCTCTCTATCTATTTCCTCTTAACGCTGAAGTATCCAGCTAATGAACTAGAGTCACAGGCGTAACAAACATCCTTTCAGAATATCGTCTATGCGAGGCCACTTAAATCCTTTTTTCCACATTTATATATTTTCCCACCATTTAATACCATACACTGGATTATATATTCCTACAGAATGGTCTATCATAGGTATCGTCGTCGTCAGAATGGTCTATTGTTTCTTCGATGGTGGTGGTGGTGTCCCAGAGTTCACATTACATCGTTCATAACCCTTTCACCTCTGCAAAAAACTAAAGAAAAAAAATCTCTATATGGCAAAAATTTAATAGTTCACTTATAACAAGAACAAGCATTCTGATATAAAATTTCACACAATCCACAAAATTAGACATATAAATAAAATAACCCGGCTATCATTGCCCGGGAAAATGGCTGTCAGTGTTGAGGTGAAGACTAAATCTCTGGAGTTTGTTGAGGATAGTTCTCACATCCATTACGTCCCTTGCCTTATCGAGCATGATGGGGAGGCAACCGTAAATAATTACTTCAAATCCTTTGTCAAGGAGGAAACCGTTAAAACTGATGAAGGGGAGAAAAATGGTAAGCAAAATGCCTTGGAGTTGATCTGGTACAGCTCAGCCTTTCTTATTTATTTTGTCTGTCGTTCCCTGATTTACAGCACCATATGATTTGAGCATTCTGAGTTGTTTGCACATTAGTTTTTGAGATAATGAGCTTGTGTCTATGGTAAAAAAGGTAATAATGCATAAATAATGACTATTTTCTCATTTTTCTAATAAGCTTCAGCATTAATTCGTAGTGTGTAGGGTCTCCAGGCCAGGCACAGTATATTGAGGTAGGTGTAAGTTTTACCGTAAGCAGCAGAAGGACCTTACTAATTCAGCTCTCATTACTCCAGTTGGTTTTCTGTAATTGTTCATTTTCATGGTAAACAATTGTTTTCTGTTTATTTTTTATTTTTTTTCCATGTTATCAGCATGTTACCTTTGCCTCACCAATATCTGTAATGGTAGACTTAATAAAACTTACTCAAATTTTGGTTATTAGGTTAGGTTGAAATGTAGGGTTAGAAAGAGGTACTGAAACGTGACAGGGATGTACGTTGGAAGTGTCTGCCATTACACTCGATAAATAGTTGATACAGCAGAAGGAACATGGCTCAAAACAATAGAGAAAGAAATATAATGTGAAATACCACCCAAAAAATAAACAGAAAAATATGAAAGATTACCAGGAAGAAGAACTGATTTGATAAGGTGCTTCTGCTGCTTAAAGTAACATGCAGGGTTGTGGAGTTGGTGTTATCGGTAATATTTCCTGACTACGATTCCTTCTCCAGAAATTTTACAGGTACAACTCCGACTTACGTATATCCATCCATCCATCCATTGCCAGACGCCATGTATCCCAAATGGGGTGGCCAAGGGCTTAAAGTTAATTGTTTTACAGGGAGGGGCACTAATCCTCCACCAACCCCACTTAACACGTAGGGATGCCAACAGCATCTGGTGTTCCCAGGCGGTCACCCATCCAAGTACTAACCAGACCCAACGTTGCTTAACATATTGCAATACGGCACATGGACGTGATGCAGGTTTTCATTCATTCATTCATTGCCAGACGCCATGTATCCCAAACGGGGTGGCCAACGGCTTAGAGTTAATTGTTTTACAGGGAGGGGCACTAATCCTCCACCAACCCCGCTTGACACGTAGGGATGCCAACAGCATCTGGTGTTCCCAGGCGGTCACCCATCCAAGTACTAACCAGACCCAAAATGAATAATATTCATGAATTTTGATAGATGCAATTCTTGCATTTTTATTTTAAATTCTCTGCTTATAGTACTTGCATAATAACAAATAGACCATTATACATGGGTGCAAAACAAACTGAATAAAGTATTGAAAAGATGTGATTGATACCATTTCAGAACCAAAAAGCTAGGAATCGGAGTCATGGGAATTTTACCTACTCCAGCTCCAGCTCTGTCTCCAGTCAGAAACAGATGACTCCGACTCCACAACCCTGGCAAAATATGTGCTTAGCTACCTATATTGCTACACAACAGATGTGGGGCAGATCCTGACAAAGTTGAATAGAGTTAAATCCAGCAAAAGAACAGATACAGTAATAAGAAAGTACTATCACCACCTTTTTTTTTTTTTTTCTTTTCCTGCAGTTCATTGGGAAAATGGTTTGGCATATTTTTAAATACTAGTTGGCTGTCAAATACATCACCTGCAAGGGCATAAATAGCTACCAAAGGTTTGATAGAGGCTGGACACTGATAATAATTTAAAAAAAAAAAAAAAAAAAATCAAACCTTACTGTATGTAGAGCCTTCATATCCACAGTTCCGGAAGTCATCTCGAAAATACTTTTTTGGTCAGTTTATAGAATAAGGCCTCACGGGGATTTTTTTTTTCATCCAACCTGGGTGTCTTCAGTGGTTTTTGGTGGGATTCATCCAGAGTTCACCTTCATTTCTTTCACAGACCAATGGTTTCTGAAATCTGACCCATTTTTAAATCACCATAGAAATGAGTCTATACATATATATATATATATACACACACACACACACACACACACACACACACAGTAACCTCTCAGTCATCTGACGTAATAGAGCCAAAGGCATGTCCGGATAGCGGCAATGTCTGGATAATGAACAATATCCCCCCATTACTATACCCAGACTCTACCTATACTGTACAGTGCCTCTGCATACTTTGGCAGTGTTTTCTGATCATTCAGGCATATTTAGATATCACAACACACATAGAAATATTGAAAATAATTTTTAAAACCAAGAAAACCATGCAAAAAAAAAAAAAAGAAAAATGAAAACCAAAAAACACCCTACCTATATACTACTATATGTACATTACCCCTCCTAATTTTGGCATTGTTTTCCAATCATTCTGCTGTATTTAGACATCAGAACACACATAGGAATATCGAAAATAATTTTTAACCAAGAAAACCATGCAAAAAAACAATGAAAACCAAAAAAACACCCTACCTATATGCTACTGTATGCACAGTACCCCTCTTAACTTTAGCACTTTTCCAGTCATTCTGCCATATTTAGTCATCAAACCACACATAGGAATATGAAATGCAATTTTTAACAGCAAGAAAATCATGCAAAAAAAACAAAAAAACATTGAAAACCCAAAACACCCTACCTATACACTACTGTACTGTATGTTCATTACCCCTCCTAATTTTGGCACCGTTTTCTAGTCAGTCTGCTATATTTTGACATTAAAAGACACATGGGAATAGCCTGAATAAATTTAAACACCAAGGAAACTATGAAAAAACCTTCCAAAAAGCATTTGACTGGGTACTTACCACCCAGTGCACCACAGACAGGCCTCGTAACCCGCACACCTACAGCAGGTGTACACTTGTTCCATGTGGTCTAGTGGCTAACCTTCTTATTTAGCAAAGGTTGAAGAACCTCCTCCTTCCCTGCCAGCTGAAGCTGATGCAATGTGTGGTGACGTGCAGCTTGGCGATGGTGGCCTACCTGCCTCAGGAGACTCCGAAGACAGCCAATGGAGACTCAGTGCCTGCCGATGTGCTCGGTTGCAGGTCTGTTGGTGAAGGTGGGAAACAAAGTGGTGAAGAGAATGGGCTGGTGCTCTTGGGGGTGGCAGGCTTGAAGAAGGAGCTGATCCTGGTCTGACAATAGGACCGACAGTTCAACCAAAGGATAACAGCATCCCAGATTGCCCGCAGCTCCATCGCCAGGCTGAGCGGCACCAACTCCCTGTCACAGTGCTGGTGCTCGGCGTACTCCAGCACCTCCTCCAGACTGGCACGTGGGGCACTGAGATGAGGGAGTGGAATTGCGGTGGGCTACGAGTCAGGGTCCTCATCCTCATCCTCATCAGTGGCATTGTCCTCTTTCATGCCCACAGAGGCTGCAGCTGCAGTCTCCTCATCAGACATGGTCTGATAACCAGGATCGCCACTGTTGACGTCCACCTGCTCCTGCTGTTTGAAGAAGGCATTGAAAATCATCCACATCAAACCTCTATTCGTCGTGCTCGGCTTCGATTCCTTGGAGGAGACAAGATCAACCGCTTTCGAGGGTTTTCACTGAGACTTTCTTCTACGCATTCGCCCAGGTGAACACTGCAGATTCCAGGTTGTAACGCCAAAGATTCTGCAAGGTCTGCTCCCCACGTGTCCTCGGCCGTGTCCTCGTCCTCCAGCACCACCATCACCTCGTTCAGGAACCTCTGCTGGTACAGTCTTTTTGCAGCCACAATAAAACTCTGTTCCATTTGTTGAATCAGAGCAGTCGTACTAGGTGGCAGAAACATGTACAGTACCTAATGCGCCCGTCATCAGCAACCAAATCCTTCTTAGGTGGATGCATGGGGGCATTGTCCAGGAGCAGGAGTGCCTTCACCTGGCCACGAGCAATACCAAGGACCTTCGTTTGATAACGGATAACCTCCTTGATGAAGCATCTGTGGAACCAGTTTCTGAAGATCTTGGTGGTAAACCAGGCCTTCACAGAATGGTACCACTCAACAGGCAGGCTATCCATCAACCCACAGAGACAGTGTGGTTGTTTTGCATGCCCAACAATAATGAGTTTGAGCCGGTGCATCCTGTTAGCATTAGCATAGCACAAAACAGAGACATGCTGTTTGGATAACTTTTGATCAGGCACAGTCTTCTCCTTCTCCTCTGCAAGGAAGTTGGTGGGCAATGGGTGGTAGAATAGACCAGTTTCATCAGCATTATAGACTTGACCAAGGGCAAGGCCCTCGTCCTTGATCAGGCACTACATGGTCGCCAGGTAGCAGCTATACACGCAAGTGTCTTCCCGCCACCATTTGAGCTGGCCGCCATTTCGTCTTGGCACCAAGGGGTAGGGAGGGAGTCTCTCCATAGCACACAGGCGAGAGTCAGTCTGTGTCGTTTTTTTACCAGGTGTACAGCGATGTCTTTGGGTTCCTATTTATTTGATTCCTATCCCTGCTGCCTGTAGCCAGTTGCATCATCCACCCCTGCTAAGCCACTTTCCAAGGATATCAGAAAACCATAAGGCATGCCTGGGATGCAGCAGTATCTAGTTTATCTAGTAGTGGAGTAGTTATCACGTTGAGAACAAAGCCATAGTCATCGCCATGGGCAGACACGAACACGTCCTGCTCTCGTGCCGAAAATTGGTTCTCTTCCTCACATCGTTACCCATCACTGCACCGACCCACAGACCTGGGGATACTTTCATTCGCAAGAGGAAGAGTTGTTGAGTAATATGGTCTTTAATTTGTTTCCGTAAGTGCTATACTTTCCGAGATATTAAGGTTTGAAAACAAGCAGCTGCTGGGATTTTGCCCGTAGTGAGGTGATGACTGTGTTAAAAGTAGCCTGGCGTTTTAGGGTTGAGAAGGAATGAAACCTTACCAGGCAAGAGAAGTAGCAGTATGATAGTAGTAGTAGTTTTACCCCAGTTTCATCTGAAATGTGAACCCAGTGGACTGCAGACTGAATTTGTCAACCTCCTGCAGTCCACCATCCTTCCTTTGGGGGGCAGGGAAGGAACTGAGGGACATTTGCACTGTATAACATGGCAGTGGAGCCACCCAGTAGTAGTAGTAGTTCCCTAGGCAGTCTGGCCAAACAGCTCCGAGTCCCTTAGGAAGGCCATGGCCGAGATCGGGCTTTCCCACAGAGCTCTCAAAGAGTGTACTGTATGTTGTGTTGTTGGCGTAGGTGATTGTGTGCTATGCAGTCTTCCATAATGTGTTTAATAGTATGGGGTGCTGTGTTGCATCCTGGACAGGCATCAGCGATGGAGTCATCCAGCCTCTTCTGGTAGCTTAAGAGGGCTGGATGGTGCCCACATCTCAGCCTGGCCAGGTGGACCCTGTCCTCACGAGGGAGATAGGATTCAGAAGGATGGATGTCAGGAGGCCGTGCATGCAGCTGTGTGTTGTCTTTAAGTGACTGAATGGAGCAGCAAGTGATTTGAGTGCGGATATGCTTCTGGAAGGTGGTCTGAGGTGGGCGAGGGGGGAGAGATGACAGTATTTATGTATGATATCATGTGCTGGGTGTTGTTCTGATGTTCCTTTGTGTGGGTGGTTGTGCCACCGCTCCAAGTCCAGCCACCCAGTTATATTGGATAGGGAGGGATCTGAGGGACATTTGTGTTATTGTGCTGGTCACTGGGGCCACCCAGATATATTGGTGCCACCACATGAAGGTGTCCCTCTCCAGTAAAACGGGATATCAAAAAAGACTACTTAAAACAAGGATTCCTTTAGTTAGTACTGGTAGTGACTCAGTAGCCTTATAACATTGACCGACTGAGAGAGTGACAGTAACAGTCTAATTTTCTGTTGCAGTGTTGGTGGGGTCACTACGAGGATACCCATTGATAGGAGAGCAAATGAAGGTGCCAGAGGGGTACACAGGGGTGTTGCTGAGGGAGACGCAACCTGGCCAGAGCATTGACGAGGACCGCACTAAGGAGGCTGTTTGCAAGTTTAACTCGTTTACATTTTGGAACTGGGATCGCAACCCCTCACGCTCTGACCGCTACCAGCAGACAATGGACTGGACTGCTGTTGCTAGTGTGGTATGTTGAGGCTTTGTGATACTGTGTATTATTATTATTCATCATTCATTCATTGCCAGACGCCATGTATCCCTGCTTGTCGTACGAGGTGACTAAAAGGGTTGGTGGTGGGTTAGTGCCCCACCCCGTAAAAAGAACTAACTAAAAAAGCAAATAAAGCGCCGGACGGACCATACGTTGATGACTAAGGAACGGACAAAGGACATTCTGAGAGTAGGAACGTGGAATGTGAGAGGAGTGAATGATGAAGTGAAAGAGAGAGAGATTGTCCAGGTGCTTGAGGATGCAAAAGTGGATATATGTGGATTGACTGAAACTAAATGGAAAGGTGAAAGGATGAGAGAATGGGAATACGGTGTAGGTATATGTGCGGGAGTCAGTGAGAATGAGAGGGCAAGAGAGGGAGTATGTCTGATGATAAGCAAGAAGTGGAAGGAGAATATAAGAGAGTATGGAACAGTGGGTGCAAGGATTGTATGGGTGAGGATGAAAGTAGGTATACAAGCATGGGCGATTGTATGTGTATATGCTCCAACAGAGGATCGAGTGGCAAGAGTGAAAGATGAGTTTTGGAAGTAGAAGCATGTATGGACAAGTTTGAGAGGAGCGAGAGAGTGCTGTTGATTGGAGACATGAATGGCAAAGTGGGAATGACAAGATCATTGTAAGTGGTTGGTCAGTGGGGTGTGGCCAGAGAGTGAATAAGATGGGAATGGTAGTGCTTTGAGAGGATGGAGAAGGGTACAAAGGATGTTTTGGAAGAGAGGCAGATTAATGGGAAAGATGATCCCTCAGAATTGATAATGGAGGTGGTAATGAGGATGGATGGTGAACTTGTTGAACGAAGAGTGGAGATAGACTACGTGTGTGTGGAATGAAGACAAGTGTTGGGAAGGGTGTGGAGAGGGTGGGGGAATGGAGTTCTCGGAACATCCTTAGTCATAGAGATGCCAACAGCATCTGGTGTTCCCAGGCGGTCACCCATCCAAGTACTAACCAGACCCAACGTTGCTTATTATTATTATTATTATTGTGATAATTGAATGGGAGTTGCAATTGTGAATGTTTGGGACAGTGTGTAGGAGGAGGAAGCTGAAAGTTAATGTAAACAAAAGTAAAGTGGGTGTTTGAGAGTAGTCACAGAGTGTGCAGTGAGGTTGGATGGTGAGGATATGGAGAATGTGAGTGCATTCAAGTACTTGGGTAGTGTGATGAGTAAGGATGGAACTTTGGGGGATGAAGTACGTGAAAGGGTACAGCAGGGAAGGAAGGTTGTTGGCACACTGAAAGCAGTGATGAGAAATAGGGAGGTGAGTATGGAAGTTAAGAAGTCACTGCATGATGGTATTGTGATCCCTACCCTGACGTATGGAAGCGAGGCGTGGACCTTGCAAGAGGGAACAAGTCAAGAGTGAGAGCAGTGGGAAAATGAGTTACTTGAGAGGAGCATGGAGTGACATGGAGGGACAGGTTGACGAATGAAGAAGTGAAGGAACGTTGTGGGGTAGATGTGGATGTGGTTGAAAAGATTAGGAGAAATACACTGAGGTGGTTTGGACATGTGGAGAGGATGGAGAATGAAAGACTGACTAAGAGGGTGTATGTAGGTGAGGTGGAGGGAGGGAGAGGGAGGGGTAGACCGAGGATGAGGTGGAGGGATGGAGTTGAGAGGTATATGAGGGAGGGGGGGGTGAGTTGGGGGGAGGGGAGTCAAATGGTGGGTGACAGAGTGACTTGGAGGCGTTTTGTCTGCGGCCACCCTTTGCGGGATTAGGGCGTCGGGCTATAGATAGATAGAGTACGTTTAAGTACTTAGGTAGTGTGATGAGTAAGGATGGAGGTTTGGAGGGTGAAGTGCTTGAAAGGGTACAGCAGGGAAGAAAGGTTGCTGGTTCTTTGAAAGCAGTGATAAGAAACAGGGAAGTGAGCATGGAAGTGAAAAAGTTACTACATGACAGTATTGAGATACCAACTCTAACGTATGGAAGTGAAGCTTGGACGTTGTTGGAAGGACACAAGTCAAGAGTGAGAGCAGTGGAAATGAGTTATTTAAGAGGAGCCTGTGGAGTCACATGGAGAGACAGGCTGATGAATGAGGATATAAAGGAGCATTGTGATGTGGATGTGGATGTGATAGGAAGCGTTATGAGGAACACACTGAGGTGGTTTGGCCATGTGGAGAGGATGGAGGGTGAAAGACTGACAAAGAGAGTATGTGAGTGAGGTGGAGGGGGGAAGAGGGAGGGGGAGGCCGAGGATGAGATGGAGGGATGGGGTGGAGAGGTATATGAGAGAGGAGGGTGTGAGTTGGGAGCAGGGCAGTGAAATGGCGGGGGACAGGGCGACGTGGAGGTGATTTGTTTGTGGCCACCCCAAACGGGATTGAGGCATCTGGCAATAGATAGATAGATGGATTATTATTATTATTCATTCATTCATTCACCACTTAATCCAGTGTTGCCCCATGAGAGGCATAGGAGCCCAGGGCTAGGCAAGTTGGTCCTGATATTTAAGATGAGAGTGACCAGCTTCACGCATCCGTGAGTGGCATTACATGAACAGTAAACCCCAGCCATCCCTTGGATATAAACCTGCACTGACTCAATCCGATTAGAGCACATTAATCACCCACTAAACCACCAGGCACCATAATTTGGTTATATGGTTACCACCCAGCATACTGAATGGTTTCCTGGTGTACAGGAAACCATTTGGCTTGTCACTCAGTGTAGAGTCACCCATAGACAGAAGGAAGAGGAAAGAATGAAGGAAAGAAAGACAGAAGAGGAAGGATGGAAAGAGGGAAGAGAGGAAAGGGCAGGCTATCTCGGTCTTCTGCTAAATTGGTGTATGTTATATCGAGCTACTATACTTGTATCATCGGATTAGAGAAATTAAATCTCCTTTGTTTAAGGTGTTTCTCCCAAGGCAAACTAAAGTGTCTTTACCATTAGCCAGAAAACGTTTCTGTGTGGACATGCATGTTAGCATGCTTTCATTATTCCTTTCGCAGTGCCACAATTTTTATGATCAAATGTTATGTCTTTAAACCTGAAAAGGATCTGTTTGGCCAGAATTATTGTATCCTTGCATTACACTTTAATTTAGTTTCTGTGAACAGTTCATGCCATCATAAAATGAGACAGAATGATGATTTCTTAGGCAGTTACTGGATGAAAGTTCTAATCTAACTTTGCTTTGCTTTTTAGATCCATGGCGAAGACAATTAGATAAACTTTGAAGTAGTTACATGAAGATTGCCGGAGTTGAATGGCCATAAATGCAAGTGGGTAGAACAGCAGATGTACTGACGTACAACAGCTCAGGACCAAGAGCAAGGTGATCTAATTAAGTTTTTATTGTAGGTGTATTTGTGCTGTCCTAGTTTGGTTACAGTAGCTAGTTAGAATAATGTTTTTCATTGTACTTTACTTCAGCAACCCTGCATCTCAGGCTTTTAAGGTGATCTAATTAAGTTTTTATTGTAGGTGTATTTGTGCTGTCCTAGTTTGGTTACAGTAGCTAGTTAGAATAATGTTTTTCATTGTACTTTACTTCAGCAACCCTGCATCTCAGGCTTTTACTGCAAGTCCTGATTATAGTGTATGTGGCTTTTTTGAAGTTCCTTTTTTGTAGTTAAAATATTAAATCAACAGTAAATTACCAAAACATTGCTTATTGAAGCTCCATTACACTGATGAAGCTCATTTACCAGTAGAAATGGAACTTAGGCAAACTCTTCTGCAGTTTATATGGATTTAAATGGAAAACCAGTATAAAAAATGGCAACTTATGACTAGAATTTAAATTTAGGTTCTCCTTCCCTTAACTGTTTCAGCTCGAGGGTATATTTTCCATTTCTTGCAAACTTCTGGCAGTATTTTTTTTTCACTTCATGAGAAAGGTCTGGTAGTTAAAAAGGTTGATGAATGCTGTAACATTAACTCCTCCATTGAGCAAAATCGTCTGAAGAAAGCAAGGGATTTAAAGGGATTATTCCCCCTAGCTAGACCTAGATAGATCATATAGCCCTACAAGGGTTATAGGAGAGCACTACCTCTCCCAGCTAAGGCAGCTACCTGGGCGCGGTGCGAACTCTCAGCCACACAATCTAGAGTCACGTGCTTTACCACTGAGCTTCCCTGCTTTCCCTGAAGAAAGCAAGGAAAAACCATCATTGAACTGAAGGGGTTAAATGATTTGGTCTGTGATAGAACAGCCTCGGGCTTTCCTACAGATGTTAATTTAGCCTCTTCAGTATTGTGACCCTTTATTAGTCCCCTACTGGTCAGATCTGTCAGGACTATAGGTTTGTGTGGCTCCGTCAGTACATCCACAATTTCATGTCCGTGCTGTAACATCCACATGCATGGAGAAATTTTGATATACAGGAACTTAACACAATTGTTCCCCATACCATGACAGTGTGTTGCACGCAAAAACCAGCCATCTGCTCCCAAGGTTAAAGTTACTCTTGGGGCTCAAAGTTGGGTGCTGTCATACTTAACAGCCATATCTACATTTGTGTCTGCTTAGTAACTTCCACATGCATGAACAGAATTTGATATGCCTCACACAATTGTTCCCCATGCCATTTGATGCGTTGCACAGAAAAACCAGCCTCCTACTCCCAAGGTCAGTTACATATGTATGGTTATCATCTGGTAGGGGACTTAGTATTGCATGGCAATACTTGATTCACTTGTTGGAACCTGTTTTTGTCACTTTCAGACAAAATGTTAGCCTTCTAAGTGAGAGCTTTTGAACAGGAGTAGGACATAGCCTTCATGGACCTTTTCAGTAAAAATGTCCTTTCTCAGGTTGACTTAAATCTTGTGGAAGTAGGATTAAGCTGTTAAGCTGTCGCTGGATTGAAGGGGTTAATATCTTGCAGTATTTTAACCACTGTTTAAGAGGATTGTAAGAAAAGGGAAATGTTTAGTACAGTTTAGCACACCAAAAGAAAAAGAACTGGTGGTAAAATACTGGGGTCGTAATTTTATTCATCGTAATGACTATGCTTTTAAAAATAATTCTCCCACATTTGGTCTGATCAGCTAGTCAGGTCAGGTGTGGGTAAGGGGATGGGTCTGTTATGATGTGGCAGGGGTAAATCATTTCTGCTGTCGGGCCCTGCTGCTGATGTCACTGATTGCATTGCGCAGTTGACCCTTGTGCGGTGTGGTGCGGTGAGGATCTGTCCGTTCTCCCCTTTGGGGATAAGATGCGAATGAATGTGTTTGAATGGATGAGTAAATGGGGAGTGTGTCGTCCTGTCTCGGCTACCTCCCTTTCCTTGGGGGAAGCAGCGTAGGTATATACTGTAGATAGATAGATATAGATTTTAACCACTATTTGAGAGGATTGTAAGAAAAGGGAAATGTTTAGTACAAAAAATGGGAGAAATGGAGTTCCCCCGAGCTAAGCCCTGTATTGGACTATATAGCCCCGCTAGGGTTACAGGAGGGAGCTACCCCTTCCGGCACGGCAGCCCGGGCGAGGTTCGAACTTGCAATCCCCCGATCACAAGTCAAGCGCGCTACCACTGTGCTACCGCGCCCCCCAATGTTTAGTACAGTTTAGCACACCCAAAAAAAAAAAAAAAAAAAAAAATGGTGGTAAAATACTGGGGTTGTAATTTTATTCATTGGAATGGCTATGCTTTTAATAATATTAAAATGTAATTCAGAATATGCTAGTTAGTAACCTGACATTTATCATATAGTATAGTGCTACTGGAAGTGCCAGTCCTTGCTTTTAACACTGGTCAGTGTTACATTACATCCAATCCGACATTGCTCCTTATGAACAGGAGCTTGAGGTCCTATGTCTAGGTTACTCAGTTCTAACATTAAAGGCAAGGGTGTCAGGGACACTCGTACATGGCATTGTGCAAGCAGCAAACCCCAGTCAGCCCTTGGATGGAAACCTGTATAGGTCCCATCAGGTTGGAGCACCTTTACTCTCTAGACCACCAGGCATCATTTGGTTATATTTAGGGTTACCATCCAGCATAGTAAATAGCATCCTGGTTACAGGAAACCTCACTCTGTAGAATCACCCTGAGAGAGAGAGAGATAGGAAGGAACCAAAGTGAAAAGTGCCTTGATAAGCCAGAGAGGCCAAAGCCCCTTATGTTTCAGCTTACTGAAGTACAGTACAGTACTGTACTTCATTTTTTTAATTTATTTTTTATTTAAATGATCCGTGAAATACCATTGGGATAAGAAAAACTTAACATGGATGATTTACTGGTACTTTATTTTATGGGGGGAAAACTAATCCTTGAAGGATTTGTATTGGTATAGATTTTCAATAAATACTGAATATCAATAAATAAACCTACATAAGGGCCAATACAAAAGAGTATATATAACCTGCCTTGGCTGTAAAAAAATACATACAGTAATTGCTACAATATCATTTATTGTCTCGGGCTGTTGCAGTCACATCATGTGGGACTTTCATGTTTTTTCCTTCATTATTCCCATTTTACAAAACTACTGTATTTCCTAATAAATAAATAATTTGGTATTACAGTATCACACAGGAACATTTCACCATTGGGTTCACAACTAAAATACAGTTTACATTGCACATTTTGCACAGAGAAAATTTCCAAATTTTATGTGATACCATGAGTTTTATCATTGGATATTTTGGTGCCCAAAATATTTAATAGAATTCCTGATATCTATGCTATAAATAATTTGTGCCTCCTACCAAGCACCACCTGCCTCATTCAGATATTCCTCATTACCTACTTTCCATTACAGTACTATGCTTTTCATACTGCCAAATGTATACCGTCATTTAAAGGAGATATGTGTAATTCCTGGTCAGCTCTAAGGCTTATGTAGTCGTAAATAGTGGTCCTGTTGCAGTACTGTAGGTACTCCCAACAGTTTTGCATTTACAGATAGGGTTTGAATTTTGACCAATAGCTTTATTGCCAGAAATTTAGTCAGAAAGTTCTAAGTAACTCTCATTTCATTGTATGTTTCCAATAAAGAGGTCCATCCAGTTGAATACACTAAGCCCGCATTATATGTCAGGCTGTGTTCCCATGTACAGTTATAACTCTTCTACATGCAGGTCCTTAATTGGAAGAAGTTGGTCATTCAACAACATCCAGACCTCTTTTCCCACTAAATGTAGGGTGAGAAGAAATTGGCAGATTAGCTTTATAAGCAGCAGTGGAACTTAATATGCAGTTTTTCTGTAAATTAGTGGTATTTAAAAAAAAAAAAAAAAAAAATACAAGTTGACATAAGACTGTCCCCCATATAGCCTATCCATCCTGCCTTTGGTTCTTTCTTTTCTTAAAAAAAAAAAAGGGAGGGGGGGGGGGTCACTGACATTGCTTAACCCATGACTGCAACATATCTCATGTGGGGGTCTCATAAAGCTGCGACATTCACCTTATGAGCGAGATATTCAACAATGCACCAGAAAGGTTCTAGAAGGATCAGTGTGACACAAAATTTATGAGGTATTAGAATAACTGGTAGCTCTCATTCCCACCTCTTATCTTGAGTCCAGTTTCTAAGTTGCATTAAAAAGCGATGACCAAAAAAACCTATGCACTCCATAACGCATTTTCCGCAATATTATCACCCCAGGAAAGGCAGTCATCAGTCAGAGTTGTTTAGAATCACATAAAATCAAATGTAAGGTCAACAGGAGGTAATGGAACAGAAGTAGGATGGTAAATAATGGGTGTAAAAGTAGCGTCCTAAGCTCGTATTGCATTGTGCGGACAGAGCTGGCAACCCACCTGGCGAGCAAGAAGACTGGCAAAGGCCTGTTTACAGCTTGTTGTCGGCCCCAATACGCATTATCTCTCTCTCTCTCACAAAGCATAGTTTTCACGTTCCTGCCAGAAATGCAATTCTGACAGTTATTTTCCCAAACTATGCCAATCTCAAAAAAAAAAAAAAAAATCGATGGGTAGCTGCACAATGCTGTTTCCTAGCCAGTGATATACATTTCATGGAAATCTGTAAGAGTGACCAAAACTGCAATTTTGCCGCACCACGGGGGATTTCTGCACAACCCCTTGCTGCAGCTCACAGGCTAAAGCCTGCCTCTATGTATGATACTAGGGGAGACTGCACAAAACAAGGTCAAAGTAGCCAGTCCAAGTTCAGTGGGAAGAGTATAGAAAATGGACCTGAACTAAAGATGAATTATTTTGGTTCATATGATCAGTCTACACCCCTAACTGTGAAGCTTGGCCTTAGTCACTTCAGCATTGTGGTGGGAAACTGTCCCCACCAATTCTATTAGAAACTGTAATTACTGGATATACACAAAAATTCATGCCCTGTTGTTGATTTATATAGTATTTTGATTTGTACATAATATGCAGATACCGTAAGACACCATAACCTTAATAAATATGAAGATCTTAGTGAGATTATGCCCTTTATGTGACAGGCACCATTACTAAATCAACTAGAGAGACATTGAGTCCACTTAATTAATAATGGTTCCACCCTCTTGTACAGATGTGGGGGGAGGGGAATCCCAGTTCTGTGGACATGATATCAAATAGAATAGAGTGGGTGGGGATGAATGTTACAACTCAGATTTGTGTCTGTTCATGCTTGGTACATTTTACACTATGGTAGATTTTATGATTGGCAATGTATACCAAAACCCTACAAATGTCAATATGTGTGTGTAATGGGATCTATCATATACCACAACTTGTAAACACCTAATATAGGAGTCTAGGAGAGGATGTAGTTAAAAACTGCAATAAATAAAGTTGAATCACAGACCACACATTGAAAAACCTCATGTGATGTATACAAACACTTTTTACTGAAAATAAACGAAAAAGCACAAGTTCCTAAAGAACTGTGTTAGGATCAAAGGATGTAAGGAAGCTTGGCAGGGTCTGAAAGTGCACACCCCAGCACATACAGGAAGCCCAGGTAAGCATTGAGTTTAGCCGTACGCTGAGGTATGGGTCCCTTGCTAACAGTGCGGAAATGTCGCTCCAGCCTGAAGGCTTCTGGGATGGTGATGAGGGGCAGGAAAAGTAGTGCAGAGTACTTGACACCCCACACAGCAAACATGGTGTATGGAGCAAAGAGGAACACAGCATATAGTAGCTCGGAGGCAGTGGATCCGATGATGATGGCGAGAGTGACTATACCAGCACGACTATCTGACTCTAAGTCCCTTGTGTTGTTTGAGTGCAGAATGGCTTCTGTATTGAGGGCCAGTGGAATTGCATACAGGATAGTTGCCCACTGGACATGGCCTGCCTGCACCATATACGAGAATAGCACCGTCATAGGCCCAAAGAATATGAGAATGAGTACATCCCCCAGAGCAATATACTTAAAGCCCACACCGCCAGTGTAGAGGAAAGAGCTGGAGAGTCCACCAAAGTATACCAGTGCCAGGTGCTCCAGACGGGCCGGTGTTACCATGGTCAGCACCACAAACCCAGCACATCCTACTGAGTACAGTATCACACCCAAGGTTACCATCTCATCCTTGGAGAGAAGCTGGTCCACCAAGATACGATCATCACTCTTTTTGCTGTCGATACCTTTGACATAATCAAAATATGTGTTGACCACATTGCCAGCTGCATGTACAGAGAGAGCTGTTAATGCAGTGGTGATCAGTCCCAGTAAACTGAACTCTCCGGTGGCCTTGTGGGCCAGAGTGCAGCCCAACAGCACGGGCATGAGAGAGGCACTGAAGGACCATGGTCGTAATGCAAGCACATATGCCGATAACTTCATTAATGGTGACCCACGCCGCTCTTGCCTCACCTCAGACTCCCTTTTATCAGTCATGGCACCTATGGAAGACAATCATGCAATTAGGTATATTTATTAAAACAGACAGACAGATAAATTGATATAGTACAGAACACAGGGGTCTTGTTTGGCAAGCCATAGTTCGCAAATGCGAGTATTTTTTCCCTTCGGCGAACAAATTTTACATGCAAGTTGCCGTTTGGTGAGGCAAAAATACGTCCACTTCAAAACCCAGTAAACTACAAAATAAGTAAATCACACTTAAATGAACAAAAAAGCACGTTGTGATTGATTATTAAGTCTTTCCTTGTTGCCACTGTGAATGTTTAAAACCTCATTATATGATTATAATCATCACAGTGTGTAAATAAATAAATATTTCTATTGCTCGTAAAATATTTCGCTTCGTATTCAGAGTGGCTACTAAAAATTTATTTGGTTCGTAAATCTGAAACCTTAGGAGACAAATGGCTCGCAACCATCGGCAGTTAACAAGAGCCCTGGAACATTACCATACAGTACACTGGTGTCATTATTATACTGTAAGCAACGTTGGGTCTGGTTAGTACTTGGATGGGTGACCGTCTGGGAACACCAGATGCTGTTGGCATCCCTACGTGTCAAGTGGGGTTGGTGGAGGATTAGTGCCCCTCCCTGTAAAACAATTAACTCTAAGCCGTTGACCACCCCGTTTGGGATACATGGCGTCTGGCAATGAATGAATGAATGAAATACTGTATACAGTACTACTACACTTGTGACTGAACTCAGTTAATTTCAATACCATGGACCAATAGCAATAATGACAACTGAACAGAACACAAATGGCACAACCTGACTCTCACAGTCTGACTTTACCAGTCAGCTACTGTATTTATGATATGCGGACAGTACTGTAGTTACCTGCAAAATTATGAAATAGCTGACCAAAGTGAGTCTTTTCAAAGACATTAAAGAAATTATCGACCTCATTCTTATCTTCGATACAATAGGCATCCCTAGCTATACATCCAAAATTTGTTTCTAAAAATCAAATTATATCAGATTATATGTTAAGTGAAAGTGCATTCTTTTGAGATTTTAGAAAATTCAATCCAGGAATTGTTTTTTTTTCATGTGTTCACAAAATATTGCATGGGCTACTCTGAACTGGTCAAAGGTGTTAGTATCCTGGCTCACTGGCAGAACAAAGGTACCAGTACATTGTATAGTATACAGTACTGTACAAATAAAGTACTGTATAGGAGTAAGGTGGCTCAAGGAATATAAGTGGCTGGTGCTATCAAGGCCTTTACTTAAAAAAAAGGTGACTGTATGAAAGCTGCAACACTTGTGAAATGTGTGATATTTCTTGACTCTTCTGTCTTACATACATGTATCTGATTTGTGATTCATATGAAAACACCCAGAGAAAAAAACAGGATAGAGGGCATGTTTGAATTACACCTGCTGCATACCCAATCACACAGTCAGATGGCTGGCCAAGGTAGCCTGGCCATCTTGAATTATTGGAGGAATACCTTCAGACCTCATTATACTGTAGTCTATAGTTTTCCTTGGATCACCCCATGAGTGAGCATGTCCACCCCATATTTAAAACCCCAGCTTTGCCACTGCTCATACTCTAACTAAGTCTGAAAGATAGTTCTGTGTCTGTCTTATCATACTTTTTGAGTTGAAGTAAACTTATGAGCCTGCATTGAAAAATGAGAAAACTCAAGGGGTAGCCTACCAGGCTGATGAAAATAATCAGTAACTTTCAGGCTAATCAGCCCATAAATAATGGCATAAGGCCATGACAATAAGCGCTGGTAAAAAGATAATACCAGACCCACGAAAGAACAAAAACATTTTCCCTTTGGGAAATATAATTACTGTACTAGTAAAGCAGAAAAGGATGGTAAGGCAGGTTCAATTAATGACGGCCAGAACTGTAACTGGTGTGGGATTCTCTGGAAGAAAATTATAAATAAGATACTGTATTGAAAGAAATGTAGTACAATACAGTAATCTTTTAATTTAAATTGCAAAGACCTAATATTTATTCACATAGCCAATTTCAAGTGAACAACAAATCAAGCTACATTATATAGCCAGTAAAAGCGTTGTGTAGGTATAATGCACATGGATAAATACACCACTTCAATTATATTTCCTTTTGTAATGTTCTTGCTTCAATAGCCGATGCAGTAACCCGCGCAGGAATACCTGGTGCAAACCACTTCCGAAAGTACCACCGGAACACATGTCAGCTCTGTATCCTTTCTGGAGATTAAATAGTCTTTTCATCGATTTACGCAAACGAGGCATTACCTTAGTTCATTATAACTATTTGGGGGGAAGCACTGGTTGAAATGAGTGGTTTGGTGTGAAGGACTGTCAGGGCGTCTTCCTAGTCCTCATCTCCTGCCAACAGATGTTCCTACATTCGGGACAGTATTGATATATTCAGTATTTAGCTTCAGACTAGAATATATTCTTACTTATTACTTGTATGCAGTTTAGATCATAACTAAAAATATGGAAATTATGATGTATGTAGATGCAATCAATAATGAATGTCCTAACATGTAGTTTCAACAAATGTGAAGTGAATTTGTAAACACAGGTGCTCTTTTGTACACACTGCAAAATACGCATTTGCATCAAACTATTAGTGTTTAAAATGGAGTCGTCAGCTTTATTAAGATAAATATTACTCGATTATGTCTTCATTTGAGAGTAATGCCATCATCGCCCAGTGGTTCGGAAGCAGCCATTCATGTTTGTATTTTCCGGATTGCAGTCATTTTGTCTTCAGCGATAGTGATATGCTTTTACTGGTATTCAGGAGAGGATTATGAAAATGTATTATATAACGGTAATTTAACTTTGTGGTAATCAGCGGTGTAAGTATATTGCATGTACGAAGTCGAGGCCATTGAGGACACGGATTTTTTTTTTTTTTTTTTTTTTTAATCTAACGGTACTCATAGTAATAAGGCAGTTTCAGTAATATTCTGTTGATAATGCTTTTTCTAGATATTTAGATTGTTGTGTCACGTATAACATGTACTATAGCTATTATTTGCAAAAGGGCGTGGAGTCAGAAGTGGGCTACACCCGCGAAATTATATCCTCTGACTGTAAATAGGTGTAATTGCCGAAGCAGGTGTGTGGCAAGCCCTGCCACCTTCTTTTGTTGTTAAAGGTACTCCGTATATCTTTACAACAATAAATAATCAATCACCGTTGCCAGCAAGTTACGCAATAGTTGTCACGACTCGTTTGTGTCAATCTGTCAAAAAGGGTGTGCGGTTATTTTTTTATATGATGGTAGTCCTGGCCTGCGAAAATTACACCATTTTTGTTCTGTAGTATGACAGCGATTATTAGAGTGCTCTATACTCACGAGTTTTGGTTGCAGGTATTTGAGACGAAATCTTGAGACCAGGTTGTAAGAGGCTTAAAGTTTTTTGATGTTCTAATTCCCATTATTTTTTGTCATCTTCAGCCCTCCACCGTTGCTTTAGGCATTTAGTTTTTCAGTGTTTAAATGCTTTCTTTAGACAAATGCATGTGCCGGTATTGCTTTTGAAACATACTTGATATGCTCTTGGTTAGGCTACTTATTTTCAAAATGCAAAGGTATATTTTTGTATTGTTTCTCGTTTAGTATCGTGTAGCAGTGCTTTGATTACATTTCTTCTGTGCCTCCATTATGCTAGGATTGGTAACTTGAGATTCCTTGTTAGATTTTTAGTGTTTGTCCATAAACAGGCAAGATGACAGCCTTGCTTAGATTTTGCAGTTTCAGCCCCTCATTACACGGTTACCTAACCAAACCTAATGTATCGTATAACCCAGAAATATGAAAATAGAGTTAATGCACTTAATGCATCCCTGTACTCATATAATGTGTAATAAAAAAAAAGCCAGTGACAAGTTCTACCCAGTGAGTTTGGTGGTGTAATCAGTACAGTATAGTAGCAATCAGGTATAAACGTCAAAATAGGTTAGGTTAGGTATCTGAATAATAAAGGGGCCATAACAGCACCACGTGATAGCATGGCTGCAATCTCAGCCCTGGTGCTGGTAATAAATGTTCTTATCTTAGTGAAAATAAAGAGACTAGGGAGTTAAATACTGATTAGGTGCCTCTTCTCAGTGTATCACTCTTGATAATCATATCAATTTTTGAACATGTTAATGCTAGGGCTACAAAGAACATTCTCAGAGAGGCTACTCCACTTGTTAACAATTCCTGCATCAAAGAACTCTATTATGGGTCTTGTGTCTTGCATTCTTCAGCTTGAGACTGTGTCCTCTTGTTTGTATGGGTGTAGGCGCATCCCCAGGGGCAAGCTGAAGGAACTGGGAGTAATCGAACATTTCAGACCCATGTAGAAGCTTGTAAGTTTTGATTAGGGTCCTCCCCACTCTTTTTTCTTCCAGTGTAGACTTAGTTTCTCCAACCTCTCCTTGCAACTGCACTTTTTCAGTGCTGGGACAAGTTTGTTGGCTCCCCATTGGACTTTCTCCGGAGTGTCTGTATATCAAGAGGTTTGGTGACCAGGCCTGAATCCCAGTCTCCATGTCTGGACAAACCAGAGTTTTATATATGGTCAGGAACATACAAACCAAGGTTTAATACATGGTCAGGAACATACAGACCAGAGTTTTATATGGGGCCAGGAACATACAGACCAGAGTTTTATATGGGGCTAGGAACATACAGACCAGAGTTTTATATGGGGTCAGGAACATACAGACCAGAGTTTTATATGGGGTCAGGAACATACAGACCAGAGTTTTATATGGGGCTAGGAACATGTCTGTCCATGTAAGTAAAGTACTCTTGATTCTCAACAGCATGGAGGGGGTACAGGCTCTGGGCAAACAGAAGATGGCCACTGGTTCTGTTGTGGCGGCAGTGTCCTTCTCCCTCATAGTGTCTCACTGGTGGTTGGCTGCCCTCCATTCCTCACTCTTCTAGCTGTATTAAGTCATGTTTGGAGTCTTGCCCTGTGTGTGTGTGTGTGTGTGTGTGTGTGTGTGTGTGTGTGTGTGTTTTACAGATTGAATTAGCCTAGGTGAGCCTGCTATATGAATTTTCCATTGCAAATGCCTTGGTCAGTACTTGGAAAGTAGAGAAGGTGGGGGGGGGTTTACCATACTTCTCCAGCTCCTTTGTCTGTTGCATGTTCATTAAAATGAAGGAACCTGATGTTTTATCAGCAAACAGAGCTAGAAGCCTCAGGGTGTCAATATCACAAAGAAGATAAAATAGATCTAGCATTTACTTCTTCCCCCCCCCCCCAACCACAACCACAACCACCACCTGAGGCTGCAGGTGGTAACCACATACCACAAATAACAAATAGATGCTGGTGGTCTAGTGGGTTAAGGCATGCCAAGTGGATGTGGCCCTTAAAGAATTAAAATACAGTGGATATTTGGGGTTTAAAGCTCACATAAATGCCAGCCAGGGAGCAACTGGTCATTCTTGACTTACCAGTAAATATTTTAACAGAGTAGCCTGGTTTCAAGCCCCTCATCTGATAGGGCAATAAAGGATTAACAGTCCAGTAGTACTAGAAGCAGCAATAAACTCTGTACAGCAACGTGATGCAGGCTGTTCCAAAATGTCTCAACAATTTCATCATAACTGACACTGAATTGGAGAAATAGGCAAGTCAGTGTTATAGGTAATAATGGAACTTTGATAAGTTTTCTGTAATTCATTGAGGACTTAATAGCAAAAAGGAAAGTCATTATGGTACAAACAACTTATAAGGAGGACTTCCTGAACCACCCACAGGAGTGATGAAGTCTTTTCTGAGCCTGGGGATGGGCAGGTCGGGAGTGACACTGGAGGCTCCTAGGCCAGCCAGTGGCGTGCTCAGACATCAGGACGAGGAGGCACTGGCCAAGCTGTGGGTCGACATTGCCAAGTTAGTGGTAACTTGTACATGTAGGCAGTTTTTGTTATACACTTAGCACATGCTTAATCCCTTTAATCCAGATGACAATTTTTTGTTCAGTCTTGCTAATACCAGATGATTACTGTCTATTCAGCTTTGGAAAGGCCTCTCATGTTTCGTTGGAGGTTAATAAGACTGTATATAATCCTGTAATTAGCTGTGAAGTTTATCCAAAGCTAAAATAAAATCTTCAGAATGTGCCAAGAACTAAATTAAAAAGACATCCAAGTGTATCTAGCCTAATCCTGTCATTAGCTACTAAGTCTATCCAAAGCTAAAATAAAATCTTCAGAAGGTGCCAAAAACTAAATTAAAAAGACATCCCCATTCTTAAAGGTTCGACTTATTTTGTCTTAAGATATCGATGAATTATCATCATTACTTCACTAAAAGTTGCTTTATACACTATATACAGTATTTGTGTGTGTGTGTGTGTGTGTGTGTGTGTAATTGACCGAGTCAGTCAGGATCACATGATGGTTGTGATCATCAGCTTTTTACCCTCCCAGAAGAGACCTGAGAGCTCATATAGTCTGAGCTAAGGGCAAAGCCTCGACCTTCACGCAAGCACATACCTGTCCCCTTGCTCGAGGGGGACAGGAAGCACCCACTTTTTTAGTGCAACTTTTCGCATCCTGAGCAGTACGCGAACCCCTGTCTTAGCAGATGCTAAGCAAGAGCGTTACCACTGAGCCATTAAACATTAGTGGGTACTCCTGTGGAAGATTCTGTCGCATTGATAGATGTAACAACTGAGTTTTTGATGCATTAAAAGCAACAAGATTACTTTTACCCCAATCAGAGATATGAGCCCAGTCAGACATTAGGTGTGCCATAGCTTCATCCCTTGTTTGTTGAAGTAACTGCTGAGATGGATGCTGTGGGAAGCAAATGGAAAGGTGAAGGGTGGAGCCATCATCATATGAGTGGAGAAGGTTGGATGTACAGCTTAGGTCAAGAGTTGGTGATAGGACAGAGCCCTGAGGAGCACCACTGTTGATAGATGTAGGAGGAGAATGATGGCCATACACAACAGCGGCTATGGAATGAACAGAAAGTAAGCTGTAGATGAAAGGCACAGAGAGAAGGATAGAAACCATAAGAGGGCAGTTTAGAAATTAAAGATTTATGCCAGACTCGTTTGAAATCCTCTGAGATGTCAAGTACAATGGCAAAGCTTTTTTGCCAAAGTCCCGAAAGGAGGATGACCAGGAGCCTGAAACATGGGTGAGAAGATCACCAGTAGAGCGTCCCTGACGGAACCCATACTGACGATCAGAAAGAAGGTTGTGATAGGAAAGATGGTTTAAAATATTTCTGTTAAGAATAGACTCGAAAACTTTTGGGACACAGGATGTTAAAGCAGTTGGACAATAGTTAGAGGGTTGGGAATGGTCACCCTTCTTTGGGACTGGCTGAATGAGAGCAAACTTCCAGCAAGAAGGAAAGGTACAAGTTGATAGGCAAAGGCAAAAGAGTTTACCTAGGCAGGATGTAAGCACAGAAGCACAGTTCTTGAGTACAGTAATCCCTCTACTATCCGATGTAATAGAGCCAAAGGCATGTCCGGAAAGTGGTCCCATTTGGAAAGTGTGCCTCTGGCTCCTGGACTGGTACTTAAGGACCATAACCCAGCCTAACTTTGAAAGCCACCTAAAACTCCGTACCGAACATGCATAGCACCTATTTAAACCTACTTAAGACCCTATTCACACCAATAATGAACATAAAGCATGAAATAAATAAAAAGGAACCAATGAATGAGGAATTAGAAGTGACTGTACCTCAGCCAGAGTACTTACAGCATGTTTGTGGCTGCCTTTTCTAAGGTTTTGGCAGTGGTGAAAATGCTCTTGAAGCACATACAGCAATCCAGTGTTGTGATGCACACAGTTCTTTGCCCTGTGAGTTATAATTGTTTAACACTGCACATTGTTCTTAACTGCACCACGCCAGTTTCAACCGCCAGTTTGCACTCCACAGTTATCCTTCGCACTTTAAATTCAAATTTCTTAACACTACACAAGACTGTAAATTCCTGTGTGGTCTAGTGGTGAGGTATTGCAGTTTATTCACTGTTTATTCACAAAAAATGAGCACGTGTGGTTTCCATTGCGATAAGCATCCACTCACGATCGAAGTTAGGCAGTGACTGTTAGAGTGTTGGTGATGGGGAAACAGAGTTGCCAGATCGCAATGGCCACATTACCAAACTCCTCAATTTTCAGTACCAAATTTAACTTTTCATTACCAAATTCGTAAAGCTAGCATTTATTCTTCACTAATTATATATACTAGGGGAAATACATGTAATCACTCTGCGTATAATTAACAGCATGTTGATTATTTTCATGCCATGTTGGGTAGCAGATTAATCAGGGAGAGCAAACAATCCACCATCTCCATCCTGTGTATCCTCATACATGTGAAAGATCCGTTTCGTAATGCATTATGCTGATTCGTTACCAAATGAATTTTTCATTACCAAATTGGCCCACATTTGGTAATGAAAAATACCAGATGACAACCCTGACAGGGGAGGGGGAAGGAAGGAAGGGGTGAAGGGTCCGTGGTGTAACAGCTGTTCGGTGCCGCGCGGCAATTTCAAATTACGGGTGGGGAAAAAATTCAGATTTTGGGGGGATTTTTTTCTTTTTTTTTTGACATTTTGGGTTCCGAAGGTCCAGGCCCACAATGTCCAGTAAGTGGGATGTCCGGAGAGTAGGCGTCCGGAAAGTACGGGGATTACTGTATACTGTATATGCACTACATCAGCTGTCTGGTGTATATCCCTAATAGTGCATGGGTGGCTGACTGCTATCAGTACACGTGTACTCTGCCCCTCCAGGCGCGTCTCCCGCTTTTAAGTTTAAACATGCCCGGGAAATATTAAAACATCCTCAGACGTGAACCGGTGCCTATCAACCACACATCCTCAGACGTGTACCAGCGCCTATTGACCACATGTCCTCAGACGTGAACCAGCGCCTATTGACCACACATCCTCAGATGTGAACCGGTGCCTATCGACCCCACATCCTCAGACGTGAACCACTGCTTATCGACCATATGTCCTCAGATGTGAACCGGTGCCTATCAGCTGCACGTCCTCAGACGTGAACCAGCAAGAACCTGTCCATTATTAGTAGTAGTAATTGATTTTGGGGGGATTTTTTTCTTTTTTTTTTTTGACATTTTGGGTTCCGAAGGTCCAGGCCCACAATGTCCAGTAAGTGGGATGTCCGGAGAGTAGGCGTCCGGAAAGTACGGGGATTACTGTATACTGTATATGCACTACATCAGCTGTCTGGTGTATATCCCTAATAGTGCATGGGTGGCTGACTGCTATCAGTACACGTGTACTCTGCCCCTCCAGGCGCGTCTCCCGCTTTTAAGTTTAAACATGCCCGGGAAATATTAAAACATCCTCAGACGTGAACCGGTGCCTATCAACCACACATCCTCAGACGTGTACCAGCGCCTATTGACCACATGTCCTCAGACGTGAACCAGCGCCTATTGACCACACACCCTCAGATGTGAACCGGTGCCTATCGACCCCACATCCTCAGACGTGAACCACTGCTTATCGACCATATGTCCTCAGATGTGAACCGGTGCCTATCAGCTGCACGTCCTCAGACGTGAACCAGCAAGAACCTGTCCATTATTAGTAGTAGTAATTGATTGTCAGGGGTGGAGTCACTTTCTCAAGAGGCTAACTGTACTGACAATCAGCATTCGTGAGCGATTAGTCTCTTCTGTGTACTGTTGAAAAAGCTTATAAAATTTTCATCCTTAGAGAATCGGCGAAGTAAGCCGGCATAAAGTAAAACATATGACTTGATTTTCACAAGTCAATTCCTTGTCTCTACTTTCAAGCAATATTTAGCATTTTATTCCAAATGCACATCACGCCATGACACCTACAGTATTCAAATTACTGGAAATTTTGGGTAGCACCTCATAAAATCACATAAAGCACTTAGAATTTGTAAGTCGACTTGTGGGTGTGGAGGAGCCAAGGACAGAAAAGTGGAACACTAAGAATATTGAGAGGTGGGAGTACTGTAATAAGGTTTTGCTGCATCAGATTAACTATGAGGACTCTTGTTTTCTTCTTGGTTTCTCCAGATGATTTTGTTCATCATTGGAGAGTGCTTTAGGAGTGAAGGGTTTAGTAAAGGCTGTATCTAACCCCTCGTATTTTAAAAATTTGCTCCAGTGCTGATTAAAAGTCATCTGCATATACTGTAACATGAATAAATTTAAAGTAATGGACATATTGTACTCTGGTTGAAGGGGTTAACATTTTACTTGACTATCCATATCCTCTTTTGCTGCCATGATCTGTTACAAAGCAGTCAGTCAATTTACTGTCCCTAGAGCTGAGGCTGGTTGCATACGTGTGATAGAGGAAGTGGGGAGGTACCGGGAGGCCATACGCAGCACTCAGGAGGCGGAGGAACGGCTCATAAAGGAACTGGGAGGAAGTGGTCTGGCTGCAACAAACTTTGAACTCAGGAGAGTCTCAGATGAATACCTCTCTGTCATACTGGAGGTATGTTAGAAGTTCTTTGTGTACAGTATTTTTATGTACTGTACTGGTACATTATTTATCCATTGATCCTTTGTCAACTCCCTAGCTTTATCAACCTCCATATCTCCCATCTCATGCATTCTTTTGTCATATCCTTCCTCCTTCTTGGTTTGCTCCTAGTAAGAATTATATTAAAATTTGCCATCCTACTGAAAGTGTTAGGACTTCAGATGCGTGAGAAGAGTGAGAGTGTTGGTGGAGCAGTGCAGGAGGTACTGGGTGACCCACTGCGAGACTACCATGCCCAGTATGAACACCTGGACACGTTGCGCCGCCGTCGAGATGCACAGCTGGCCACACTACACAAGATACAGGACAAACTGGACAGACTCAAGATAAAGGTACTGACAAATAACTTAATACAACCCTATCAGTGCTGTGAGGTGGAGAAGCATAAGATAGTCTGGCCATGTAAAGCAAATAGATAGTGAAGAGATCAACCTAGTTTATGTGATTGGAGATGGAGGGGGAAAGAATGCCTGAGGATGGGTGGTATATGATTTGAAGTAGTGTGGGTGGAGAGGGGGCTGTCAGATGACAGAGGACAAAGTGACATGGAGAGACTATTTTGTTTCCACCCCATCCAGAATTAAGACGTGTTGTAATTAATAATGTCTGTAAAATTGTCCATTTGGTACCTGTGGACAGTTTTATTCAGCTTTGGGGCATCACTAAACAGACTCAGCATCAAGGAATAGATAACCATTGAATACCTGACCCTTTCAATTTGGTGTTTTCTTTTTATTTTATTCAACTTCTGGGGATATTATATTCACCCTGGAAACCTCATAGGATTGACTTTTTTTCCATTTCTGTCAAGAACAACCAACATTAAAACTGTTTAGCTTTTATCGTCTTTTATTTTACTGTGCTGTGCAGAAGTTTCGTAATTTAAAACTATTATTTTTAGGTTGCTGTAACTGTAAAGTGTCTCCAACTTAATTTTTCTGATTATTACTTGGTCAGTTCCTTCCATAACATATCTCAGAACAACAATATTGTGAGGAGAAGCACATGATCAGGGATTTGGCACCCCTTTTTAACATGACGGCATCCGGATTGACTCTCTCGGTTATTTTTATGAAAATCCACAGAATGTGGTGAATGTTTTTGGCGTATCAGATAGAACCAGGATTCTGGGGATTTGAATGGTGTGTGAATGCAAGCATGGCCCATTGGATTTGGGCAAATTTGGGCTGTCTGGACGTTGCAACTCCTCACCCTGCCCTAGGGTGGGAAAGGAAGTCCGGGTGTTGGTGATAAACAATTTAAAGTTTGGAAAAGTAGCTACACTGTACTTTTTAATGTTTTTGCAGCAGAGTACTTTCATTTGAAAATGTGTCTAAAATGTTTATGAAATTAAATGCAGTGAGTTAGTTGCAGAGATGAAATCAGTAAAGATGGTAAGCTAAGACACTGTTCAAAAGCTTGACAATCTGTTCCCAGGGGCTCAGGAGTCCACTTGCATGCCACATACATTCACATGTCACCAGACTGCTAATACCAGGTGACTGCACTGAGTACCTACTAGGGTTTTCCTGTAAATTGCTAGTGTAATGGTATTAAGAAGAATGTTTTTATAATTGTGTTGTCTTATTACCCTAGTGATCAGATGTGAACTCATACATCTGGTTGGCAGGGTAAGCGTACAACTGATGTGGTGGTCGAGCGAGACAGTGCACTGAAGCAGCTGCGTCAGATTAACACACAGCTGTTGGCTGAGGCTGGACGCTTTCATGCCCTTCGTTTGCCCCTCCTCCAGCCCTGCCTTCAAGCCCTTGTCCAAACTCAGGTCAGCCTTTTTACAACGTTAAATAGACGTGTGTGTAAAGCTTACCGATACTGTCCTCATTATTTGTCCCTTTTTTTTTTTTTTTTAAGTGAAATGTTCAGCAAATTAACAAAATTTGTGATATCGTGGCTCACATTCCTGGCATATAATGAGGAATTAATATACTTTACCTCCTTTCATATGATGACATACATACTGGTATTATTTTTTGTGTTACCAGTAGATGATGTAGCCAGGAGAAACATCCAGTATTGGAGGGATGAATCATGGCTGTAGTTAACCTTCCCAATTTGAAAAACCAATCATGGTCTGTATATAATTGTCTGGAGGTAGAAAGCATAAACTGCAAACTTCTTGTATGCCACTGTAGTGTAAGGGATAATGTAAGCTTGCAGTATTATAGTGTATACTATATTTATGGTCATGTGGTGATTGATGTCATGTTAAATAAAATTATTGTTGAGTAACCCTGGTCTGTCTGACCAAACAGACCTCTCAACTACAGACAAGCAACCACTCCTTCAGGGCTGTCCCATGTGGTGAACCAATGCTCCATTGCGGTAGACAGTTCCTCACCACAGCAAGGTGCAAGTTCCTGAATGGATGCTGCATTTGCATCTCTCCACCTAGTCAGCTGGGGTACCATAGTAGACTCCCCCCCCCCCCTTTTTTTTTTTTTTTTTTTTTTTTTTTTTTTTTTTTTTAAACAGTTTTTTGGGTTACAGCAAACTCGTAGGCATGTCGCTCCATGTAGAACTGCTTGAAGTGCTGAAGTGGGGTGAAGTGTGATAATATGTGACAAGGTTGGGAGAAAGGGATGAGAGGAGAGCAGACACAGAAAAGGCATGATAATGAAGAAGAAACAGGCAGTGCTTCATCAAGTTAATGGATAGTGGTTGCCACCACCTTCCACCTGAGGAAAATTGTTGTAATCAGATAGACTCATGATCTGCAATCATGGAGAATACCTGCAGCTTCACCTTGGTGGTACATCGTCGTCATCATCATGAGCTTTTTCTTAACTGAGGATGAGGCGAGGTGAGGGGGGGGGGATGCAAAAGACGGAGAATCATAAACAGCAATACCAGTAATTGTTCTCCTTTTGTGCATTTCTTTGCTTGTTGGGGCTAAATGTGTAAGATTTTATTTTATCTTAGTTTAGTAAATGCCAGACAGTGTGACAGTTTCCTGTTCTGGGAGATGTAGCTGTTTGTAGTATAGTATATTTGTCATCAGTAGTGTTAAATATTTTTTTAGTACACTAGTTACTGTCGATTTTTGGAACAAAGCACTCATTTCCCATAGACCCCGTATTAGGGCCCTGATGGTTCTGCATCTACTACTGTACTTCTCTACTTGTTACGCAGGCAAGAAAAGAATCAAATGCTACAAAAGTATAGTGTTCCTCCATTGTAAGAAAGGTGAACAGAAGAAAGGTAAACTCAAGATACAGTACATTGCATTTACAAGAGCAGAAGAAGGAAGAAGGTGATTGTTTTTAAGGGCCCGTGGTATCTTTTCCAGGTTGACTATTATGGAACGGCCAATGCTACCTTCACCAGTCAGGTTGAGGCCAGCCGAGGAGCACATTTGATTCCTGCATCCCAGTATGAAGACACCATCGCCAAACACCTCGGAACAATCCGGGACCTCAAGATTGTTGCCACATAGAAAACAGTAGGCCAAAGGTAAAGTACAAGGAGTCAGTATTTAACCCCCTGAATCCCACTAATATCCTTTTTAGTTGATTCTTGCTGGCATCTCTTCCCCACACCCCAGTATGAGGACACGATCACCCAACACCTCAGAAAAGGGAGAGATCCCAAGATTGTAGCCATCTAGAAAAAGATACAGCAGGGGAAAAAGTAAAAGCAGTCATCATTTAAAGTTGTTTCATTGTTAAGTTGCTTCTGAATTAACCTCTATATATTTCACTTCAAGTTGCTTAGGATAAATGATAGAGTTGGTGTCTGGTCCTCTATACTAACCCTCTTGTTATGAAAAACCATAAAAGGATAATTGTAAAACTTATTAAAAAGGAGGAAAGGAGAGAAGATGGTCAAACAGTATTAGTAGTTTGTGTCCTATAATAAATAACTGATGTATTGTGCTGAGAATATGTACTAGAATAGTATGCTGTCATCATTTAAGAGTCAGGGTCATTTCTGAGGATGAATTTTTACCAGTGTGTTCATTCCATCTTCACTAACACACCTATTGGCATGTCTGTTCATTCATTTATAAAGGCTCCAACATGCTTGCATGTGTTGGCACTGGTGACAAAAAGGCAGCTCTCCATGCTGCTAAATCTCAGGAGCCGTTCTGTTCAGTCTCGTATCTCTGACGTCACCCTGCATGACCTGATCCCGGGTCTTTTTTGGTCTTACCTCTGACAGCTCTACCCACCGTGTTTGCATCTCTCACCTTCCGCACCCATTTACGTTGCTCAAACCATCTCAGGCTACCCTTTCTCACCATAACATTAATTTATTCAAGTCCCATCCTTCCTGTCAGTTCACAGTCCTAACCCTCAGCCTGTCATTGAAGGACACACTACACCTCCATCTAGTCATAATCACCTTTCCATGTCTGAGCCTATGAATATCCTCTTTCTCTACTACTCAAGTCTCACAGTCATGCAGTATTACACTCCCAACACATGGCGCATACAGGGACCTCTCATCAAGGAGGGAGAGCCCTCTTAGTGTCAGGAGATGCAATAGCTCTCTGAATCCAACCGCCACATACCCTAGCCACCAAGCCATCCCCATCCCCAGCCCTACCGTGCTGGGGCAAAACTGATTGTGTGGATCAATGGTTGAATGGACCCCTTCCCTTCCCCTCTCACTATTCATCACTGACATTCTCATATGAGACATATGAGACAAAGGAAACAAAAATAAAACAGTGAAAAAGTTCTGCTTTATTATAATTTTTATGAGAACATTTAATAAGCTTTGGTAAGAAGAGAGAGTGGCTGAGGATCACCACCATAAAAGATGCACTTAGGCCTAGAAACAGATTAGTATATGAGAATGTAAAGCTTAGAGAACCTGCAGAAAAGCAGGTTGGTACATATACAGTATATACATGGTAATACACGTATACATGATGCATAATTACAATGCTTACATGACTAAAGTATTAATATGGTTGTGCCTTGCCTTGATATGGCAAAGCTAAATGCCTTTGAGGAACATTATATTCTAAACTCTGTCATTCATAAATAGGTAAGTAGTATTAATAGTTTGCCAGCCTTTAAGGCAATTTTATAGACAAATGTGACACTATTTTGCGGCATACCAGGGTGGATCATTTGAACTGCACCATTTCCACTGATAAGAGAATTTAAATAGTGGTTAAATAGATAATGATGCATCAGTGCCTTTGCTTTGAAAGTGAGAAATGTATTGTCATCAGTAAAAAACAGACATCCAGAAAAATATTACTCCAGACCACATAGGCTGTAGTCATGAACTGCACTAAAAATTTAAAGATTAGTATGTGTGTTGTAGTTCATATTCTTTGACTGCTTATGAGAAAAATTTGACAAAGAAATTCCCATACTGAACCCACCGGGTGTGGTTAATATCCAGTTATCTCATTAAAGACGTGGTTTCGTAACTTAAACTATAATTTATAAGTATTTTTATGTAGGTTCTTTTTGCTTAGTGCTGAAAAATATTATGCAGACATGGACTATACTGTATATCAGAGCTGGGCACCACAAACGAAATTTCACTTCCGCAAACTCAAGCCATCTACAACTGCAAGCTTCTTGAAATCTGCAGTTCTGCAAATGCAAACTCAAACACAAACCATTTGTATCCTTTTCAGTACCACGGCATCAATTTCATATTATTCTGGATACGATTAGAGGATTTTATTAAGTTTAGGATGACATTTTTCATAATCAAGGGGTTAAAAAAATCCTCTTTAGTTACTCACCACTAAATTATATCTTTATTTACTATATTCTGATTAACAATAGGTGACTTTGTGGTTTGGAAAAAGTCTGTAGTACTGAATGGGATATATAAAATTATATGTATAGTAAAACTAAAATGTATACGGTAGCCCCCCTAAGTCAGCAAGGTTACGTTCCAAACCCCCTAGCTAATGCTTGAAATTCGTTAATTCTTGACGCCTTCCTGAAAATGACATTTACTGGTAATTTGTGTAAAATTTGTTGCAAACAAATCTGCAAACAAAATCACTTTTCTGCAGTTGCGGAATCTGCGGTTTGCGGAAGTACCCTACTCTGCTGTATACAAAACATTTGACTTTAGACACATGAAATATAAAAGTAATACAAAAAAAAAATAATAATAATAAAAAATAAAAAACTAACCTGTCTTGATATGGCATTAAATGAAGTTAAAATGACAAGATGAATTAATACTTCCTATGTCCTTTCACAATTACAGATCAGTGTCATTACCATCACTATTATTTTCATATTACATGTTAATGCCACTGTCAGACACCCTGAATCCTGATGCATTTAACCCATTCTGTACATGGTAGTCATTACCCACTTTTTCTGCATCTTGAAAGTCCATTTGGTACTTTCTTATAGCCTCACTATCTTGGGTATTTAAGGTATCCATCAGAAATAATCATCATCATCATCATCATCATAATTTTCTCACATTGACAAACCCATCCCACAACATTCTTCAGCATTTTACTCAGGGTTTTTAATTTTCAATATCTGTGAGACCATTTATCCAGTCGTTTTGACCAGGATTCATATGTGACATACTTAAATCTGGTACAATCACAGGTATATGTATAATCATGGTACACTCAGCAAAAAATATATCTGCATACTTAGCCTGGCAGTACCACACTGGAAATAAAAGATTAAAACTGAGTTTTGAATCTGCAACTGTAAGAAATTTTACATTAATTACGGTGTTTTGGGTCTTAAGTACTTCAGTAATCTCCACATTATGGAATTATTTAGACATGCATCTTGCAACCAGCTCTACCTACCATGCCAGGATGACAAAAGTTGTAGTGCCACTTTAGAAGTCAGTCTTACCCATCTGTCTGGATACAGTTTTTGGTAAGTGTACACACTGATCATGCAGTAGTTTGTGACATGCTACACACTTGTAGCATTAAAGAAAAATGGGTATAGAGTGCAAAATTGCCATAGCATGTAGATTAAGAAATGAGAAGAGAGAGAAGTTTAAGATGGATAATTTTAACAATACCACAACAAATAGTAGACTTTTAAAATGTCCTTCTGCCCTACTTGATTTTCTGGGTAATTATTACTGCTGGCATGGGGGAACTTGTAGCACTTCTTCCCTACTGGGTTTATTTGTGTATTTCACCTTGACATAAGCTAACATTATTTGCATCAGGAACATGTAAGAGGATAGTTAGGTATACAGTATTGAATAAACTGCTATGGAAGAAATGGTACAAAGTCTGCCATACCAGATTAAATACTAACATACTGTAGGTGTCAGGAGAGATCGAACAAACACCTTACTAATGCATGCCCTGTCCTGCTTTACTCAGCTTTAATTACAGTACTAGCAATCCTTGCTGTTAGGATATTGTCCAGAATATAATTACTTTTTCATAAAACTAGTGGAAACAGGGTTATTGGTTTTATAGGGTAGCAATGGACCTTTCAATAAGCATTCTTTCCATTATTTATTGTGCTCATAACAAGATTTACATAGAAAGGTACTTATAACAAGGATTACTGTACATATCTCTATAACTGACCAGCAGAGATAACATTCACATACACTATTATAGATTCATGGTACCTGAGATCAGCTTTTAAATATTCAGTCTGCAGTCATGACCCTTAAACATGCTTGTACATTTTCAAAAAAAAAAAAAAAAAAAAAAAAAAAAAAAAAGGATGTTAATACTGTACATATATGTAAACAGTATGTTGAATAACCTAGCTAGCAAGGTTTGTTACTATTTATTGCAGCTGAAACTTTAATCACAGATTGTTTCAGTTTAAATTATTGCTAAAAGTAACTAAAACAGCCACACACTGCACCTCATTACCCTTCCTCTATGTAGACATCTCTGTACCTTCACATACTGTACATATATATGGGATATGTAGCCAGAAGTATATCATTACTTTTGCTTCCACATCCCATACCAACTTCAAGGCATTCGTTGCTGCTTACACATTCCCAGCATTATATATGTATCTTCATTCCACTCCCCCTTTCTCTCACACACACACTTGGACCTTCCACTCACATAAAATATAATTATTAGAAATCAACAGATGCTAAAATCGCAATTGTTGAAGTAGCTCAGTTGTGTCACGTTTGTACTGTTAATAATACGGGGCTAAAACCTCGGATAAACAGGCAAGCAAGTTGTAAGGCATTGCATCATGAGATGCATTGTTTGTATTACTTGATACAAGTTAGAGATTTTTCCCCCAATGTTTCTGAAACGATCTCCATTGTCTTTGTGTAAATAAATGTACTTAATCCCTGTACCATCAGACAACTGATTATGGATAAATGGATTGAAAATGATTATGGTATCCATATTAGATCCATAGATATGTATGAAAAGTAGAGGGTCTGAGACTACCGTAGACCCCCTGTGATTACTTTTACTGTCTTGTGTGAATACTGGTACCTTCTCTTAGAATATAACTGACCAATACAGAACTAAAATATCCATAAATATAAATAACAACTTATTCTGAGTTAGCATGAGATATCCTTGCAATCTGTAGTGTCTCATGTTTTGCCTGTGTTGTAATACAGCAAGATGTGTTATCTTCAATTTTCCTGTGTAATCTTTTGTTAATACTGTATTTCAAGGTACTGCCTTGTGTATAACTCAGCCCTAGGGCCATACACCTAACAACAGGTAACACAGTACTTGACAAACTGTTGTGTACAACCATCCAGTTTTTCCTGGCATGGATGTCCCTTTTGTGACAGTGCTATTTCTGGCTCCTGTTAGATATTAATTGAAAGTATATATTCTTGGACACTGTAAATTGATGTATTATTTCAGGAATGGGTGTGTGTGTATGGAGCCATGCGAGTATCGGACATGATATATAACCCTCTGAAGCCAGGGTTATTTTTAAAAACTGTTCTTGCCACCTCCTGACAGTTTTATTTAGCGTAGGATAGACTTCTTGAATGGAAGAAGTTAGGTACAGTCTTAGTAGCCCCTTCATCATGAGAGGTCTTCCTAAGCTGAATAAAATTGTCTGTCAGCAGCAAGAATAAAAAGGATAATACCCAGACTGAAGGGGTTAATTCACTGCTCACTGCCGAAGGAGAAGTGCTGGTACAAGAGCAAATACAAGAGAGAGGTGGGATGTTTGAAGGGCAGAGGACCCTGAGTCTTCATGCTCATATCCCACAATACGAGACTCACCCACACGAGGATGCAAACCATCTGAGGGCTCATCCGAACCATCTGTGGTGGACAGGGAGGAGAGCAGATTATTAAGTGGGTGCCATGGAGTTTTGTATGTAATGTCCTTGTTATATGTCACCATTTTTATTTATTCAGTTACTGTATGTATTTATTTTTATGATGTTCGCAGTCTTCATTACAGACACTGCTTCAGCTGATTTACCATTGTCTCCTAATATACAACACTTGTTATGATGAAAAAGTTGTGATATTTTAGAACACATCATTGACATATAATGAGGACTTATGTATTTTGACTTACAATATTGTTTAATTATGGGACTAGACACGTTTGTAATTAGTCTCCCCTAACTTAACAGAGATTTTCATCATTTTGCAGTTTTTTTTTATGTTGCTTAATGACAGAATAAATCACTACTACAGCTCTGTGTCCTTTCAGAAGAATTACTTTGTGATTAGTATAATTACAACTTGGCAGTCAAGATGAGACACCAATTTTAAGTCAAGTTAAACTGGACAGAGTACATTATAATCTGTTAAGTTATGCCAGACTGATTTTAACTGTTGACAGAACACTTAAAGAAAGCGTAGGTGCTCTTGTAAGAATGTAAATGTGCCACAATGCTGAGGAACAGAAAAATACGCTAGAAGCAAGAATCAGTCATTATTAATGGAAGTAGGTTCAGTCAGTATTGCTGTATGTCTTGAGAAGGAAGGTTTTAGCCCTTAAATTTCACCACAGTTCTTGCCACTTTTATTAACTGCTTGTCTGCAGCTTTCAGAATCATTACTCTGTTAAGTTTAGAAATGAGCAGCCTAGCATGACCTGGCCCGACCATTACACTAAGCAGAAGCCAATAACTTTCTCCTGTGTGAAGTAGTGTTGAAATTCTTCATGTGATATATTCATTCGGTAAATTTTTTTATCAAATAAAACTCATCCATAAAGACATAGGAACCCCTTGGAATCTCAAATTTTCCAAGGCAGTGTTTGCCTCTAATCACTTTATTCAATTATGAAATCAGATTTTAAAAGATTGTCATATCTTTTTTTTTTCTTCTTTTTTCTCCATCAAGTCTAACAATTAAATATTGGAGACTGCACCTGTAATTTTATTAAGAAAATTTTTGATAATATGGCACTCATGCACTCACAAAGCACACTTTACTGGTGAGTAGTATAAACGGAGGTCTTGGTGTTACTTGTTTTTCCACCCAAGTTCCATATCTCTCAATTTACATGATTACAGTATATGTTCCTCCAGCATACAGTCATGGACAAGTTTGTGACAGCTGCACTTTAAGGGTTAATAAGGTAACAGAGGTGCCTTTGGGAATAGGAAGAATTTAAAGGTTATGTTAGCCCACATTAATGTGAGGGTATTTAGTTGCTGCTTGTATAAACTTTACTGGTTTGGGGGTATGTCCAATTTTACATTTAATCCCCTCACTGTGAGAAGTATTTCCTTAGGTCAGTATAATTTGGTAGCAAGCAGGAATATAATAATAAAGGCCTAGTGAGTAGTTCTTATCTCCTTTACTACAAGAGATCATTCATAACCTGAATAAAAACTTTTTTTAGATACTCGGAAATAATGTAAAGGACGCCATAATATTATAGGGATAAATAATTCAACCTGTGGGATTCTGTGGGATAACATGAGGTCAGTGCAGTGAAAAACAAAAAAGTGGACATTACTGAAAGAAGAAAATATAAAGCTTACATGTTTAAGCACAACACAGAAGCTACACATGATCTTGAGACAAGGACAGGGTAGTTAAGGAATGCTGGGCAGGGCAGGCTTCTGGGTTAATGCCTTCAGTCCCTTAATGTATTTCATTTATGCAACCACCAGACAATTTAATTCAACTTTGGACATACCTCTACTAGTGAAGGGGATAACTCTAAGACCCCCTCCAGTGTGATAAATCTCTCCATAGCTAAATAAAATTATCTGGTTTTAGCCATAACGAATATAAAATACATCACTGGAGTGAAGCTGCTAATGGGCAGGGTAGGGCAGAGCAAGGGGTCTTATTCTTGCAAGGTAAGGAGGCTTCCTAGCACCTCTTCTTTAGCATTTTATTTTGCATATTGCCCAACATTCTTTTCTGTCATTTTTTAGTACTGGTATACTCAGCATAAATAACATACAAAGGAATGTTGTTAATGTCCCATATGCAGAAATAAGCATGTAAGGAATATTAGGTATCCTCCTTAACTGACAAGAACACAGGTAGGGTCTAGGTGCATTACAGGGCACAGGTAGGGATGAACAGGTGAGTTAGGATACTGTAAGGCAAGAGAAAAGGATAGGATAAGCTAGGACTGGATAGGTAAGGTGTTACTGGATACATTAAGGGAAGGCTAGGTGGAGGAGAGCAGAGCAGTGCAGGGCAGGGCAGAGGCAGGTGGCTGGCTTGTTTATTGGGCTGGACCATCCCCCAGGCCTGAATCTGTTATAAGATGGCACTGTTACTCAGTCTTACAGCCGTGTTATTAAAACCGAGTGCATGAAGGTGTAGGCAAGCCCCTAATTTATGGCTGTATTATTTATATTTAAAAAAAAAAAAAAAAAAAAAAAAAAAAAAAAAAAAATCTTTAGTGTAAAAATGGGGTGTTTGCCTACCCATTTGCAATCTCAGACTTAAAACATCCATAAGACCTAACTTCGTACCACACTTCCAGCCACATCACTACCCGCTGTCTCATGCCATACCTCCAACTACACTACTGTCCACATCCCCAGCCACATTGCCTGTCTACTGACACCTAATCACTCTATTTAACCTCAGTGGAGCTGCCCGTGCCCAATCACTTACTGAGGAGAGGGTGGGTGAAGGATGAGGTGAAGGGCAGCACCTCTAGCAGGAGCGAGAGTTGTTGCATCCTGGGGTAGAGTGAGGAGAGGCCCTGGTCACTTACACCGAACAGCCACAGCTATCATCAACCATGTGACAACACTGCCAGAGCTATCATCACATTGCCACAACAACCACAGAACAGCACTGCTACAAATACTATCAGTACCATACAATTGCTATAATACTACTACAACACTGCCAAAACAGATCACTAGGAACATACGCAAGATGACTGAAACAATAGCAGTGCCACAAGTACCAAAGCACAGACCATGCAACACACTGCCCAGTATAAAAATGTACGTCACTGTCAATACAACTACTGCTGTTACACTACCTGTAGTCTATCATAGCAGCTAAAACAACTTCAAGTAACTCTATGGAACTCCACAATGGTGACAACTGGTAAAACAACAGTTTAAGGATGCTACTAACATCAACATCACTATCCCAGCACAAACAATAACTTCTACAAGACTACAAATCTATAACACTAGGTCTCCCTCTACTCTACAGCCATACACTGAACCAGTCACACACCATACTGCAACACACATCACTACACCATCCTTATTCTTTAAAAAATATAAACGTCCCAGATTTGTACTTCAGTTATAAATGTTCACTGTAGAGTATTACGATTGTTAGTTATGCTGGTGTATTATTATGTGAACTATGATGCAGAACTCAAGTTATTTATTCTTATCCATGAATTAAGATACACAAGTCTGAACTCAAGTTATTTATTCTTATCCATGAATTAAGATACACAAGTCTGTATTCTAGCTGTTAACAAATAGTATTCAGTAACTGTAATATCTTTAACATTCATATACAGATTAGAACATTGCACAAGGTATTAATGTGTTAAAGTAATACTGTATTCCCTTATATATACTCATGATGTTAGTAGTTTTAGTGCTGCTGACTGTTGGTGCAAACTCATAAACACATGAGTTTTGGTGGTAAAGCACATGTGCAAACAAGACTATGTGATGGTGCAGGTGCAGTGAGTGGTATGACACACAAAAGTTCATTACACACAGTGGACACACTCACACAGTGCTACAACTACATGACACAGGAACTACAACCATCTTGTTTTTGGACAAGCAAATGTGGGCTGGCCAGGATAAATAAGGATGGGAAGGGAATGGGAACACAGACAGTGCGGTAAAGAGGAAGATAAGATTTACTATAATTGTGTCAAAGCAATATGCAGTCATAACATGAAAAACAAGAACCAAAGTATGAAGCTGTAACTTCAACACGACAAGACAGAAGAAAGCACTGTAACAGCATACAAAGTGTTACTGTTAGTGACAGAAAATTTAATCCTCATTTTAAGTCAGGAATGGTTTAAAATAAACACACATATAAAACTTTTCTATACAGCTGTTACTGCATATTAAGGGAATCTGGCAAATCAACTTCATGGGCAGTAATGAAACTTTATAAAGTTTTCTGTAATTTACTGTCAGCTTGGTGGCAAACATTCTAAAAAGGTGACTTATAATGAGGACTTATAATACCTATATTATGCAGTATTTTGTAGCATTATAACCTAGCACTACCTGCAGTACTATACCTGCTGGTACTTCTCAAAGCTTCATTCAGTGTAATTGTATGACATTTATATTGTGGTCTTTGTAAAATAATTTAGATTACTGCTTATGGAGCAGTAGAATTTTCAGTAGTAATCTGTTATTATGAACTTTCATAATGTTACTAAAAAGATACTGCTCCATATAGTGTCTGTCACCTTAAATTTACGTAATGTTCTTTATTATATAATACTTTTACCAGACGGTTTTATTAAGTTTAGGGGGAACCTCTTGTACTGAATGGCATTATTAAGGTGATGTCTAACCTCTCCTTGTCAAAGAATCTCTCTTAAGCTGAGTAAAACCATTAGGAAGACTTAAATGAAAAAGACATTCCCAGGCTCAGTAGGATAATCTTGGAATGTTAGTTCAGTATATCAGTGTTTAGTGTATATTTTTTACCTGCTGGTCTTGTGTAGTCTGAGAAACTGTACTGTTGTTAAAATGCATATTAATAAATTGAGATACATATTAATAAAGATTCTGTTTTATTGTAAATATTTTTATGTATTAGAATTCCTGTAAAAATAATTAAAGTATATTTTGAATAATATAATTAATATTCTTTCCAAAGTGTGTGAAACATTTAAATATTAACTGCCTCAGCCCAAGTAGATTATTTTATTGCTGCTACCATATTCCATTCAGCTTAGAAGAGACCTTTAATTGGAGGAATTAAGTGTAGCTTCATAAACCCCTTCCCAGCTAGAGGTTTCCAATAAACTGAATATACAGTAACTGCAGGACTGTAAAGGTAGTGGTATGGTTGCAGCAAGGATCAAATAGATTATGTCCTTGATTTGTGGGGTTAAAAGAAAACCCATCAAATAACAGACAAGACATGCACCTTCATCAGCATAGTGAAGGAATGAGAAGGCAACAAAGACTCTGGGAAAGATGAGACAGACAAACGACCTTGCTTAAATTAGTTTTGTGTGTTAAGTGACAGCAAATCTGTCATGCAGTTGTATTCCAGCTAGGAATACAATACCATACAGGCCACCATTGTTTATGCAGCACTACAGTTGTTTGCATGTTTGCTGGGAAAAGTATTTCCTTGGAAGTAAAATTTAGCAAGCAGTGCAAGTATAATGATGCAGAAGTTTTATGCATACTCAAGATCTGGCATGGAGGATTAGTCTTTGAAGTAAGCAGATGAGGTTATCAAAAGAGTTGTACGGTAGCATTAAGGTAAATTTGTTTTGAGTATCACCAAGCTATTAACCTAAATAACAGCATCATTTTCTGAAGATTACAGAGTCCCAATTGACACATACCAGCATCAAAGGTGTCATCCTCTACGTCATCTGAATTTGTTGGTGGCACCATATCACCGCGGTCATTATGGTGGCTGGCTGATACCTGTGGATGGAGAGATGTTTGGGAGGGTAAATATCCATAGATGGATTGATGTTAGGGTGGGGAAATGCCTGTGGATGGATAGATGTTAAGGTGGGTAAACTATGTATGTGTGCAGGCAATGATGTTAAGAGTGGATAAGGTACAAACAATATTTGTTATTCATCGAGGATTTTTTCCAAAATGTCAGAACATTTTATGTAAAACTGCAACAGTAAATTGGAGATACTGGGATATCAGCTTTATAGATGGCAGTGGAACCTGACTGGGCGGTTTTCCTGTAACTTACTAAGGATCTCATTTTAAAAAACGTTAAAAAAAGATGGGGACATACTACACAGTGTACCATATTTAATACCCTGATCGAATACTTACGAGAGAGTCTGAGGTAGAGCATCCGAACCACCAGTATCCAGCTGGGCGAGGGAAGGACGGGTCAGCTGAGTCCACACGGAAGGCTCTGTCATTGAAGCGCCAATACTGACCTTTCTGTGGACCAAAAAAGAGAAAGAAGAAAGTTAGAACATAGTACAATTTAGTGTTATGTACAGTATATGGCTTCAAGTAAAATAGGACAGGTATTCTGGTGGGTCAGAGCACAGGTTAGCAACCAGTCAAGCACTCACTGTAATCCCACAAAAAGGCCACTGATGAATGTAATGAATGGCTTTCAGTCTCAAGGCTGTAAGCTTCAAAAGTCTTCTAAAAATCAAGGCAATACCTTTACTGCTCATGAGGGGAATGCATGACATAAAAATTGCATCATTTTCAGTACAGTATGCTTACCCACAACATGTTTTTACTGTGCTGTATACCAATAACAGTGAGCTGATGGTCAGGTTCATGAATTTAGTATAAAACAAACAGAACCTATATAACAAAATGTGAGCCAAAAATGGCCCAAATCTATCATCTATCATTTGCATGAACATGTTTAGTTATCACGAGGCATCTGATAGCATAAAGAACCACCGTGCACCTCCTCCTCCCTAACACTAAGTCAACATAGTTCGCGTAAATAATGTGTGTTTAACGATGTGTCCTCCAGCTTCTTTATCAATGTCCAGTACTGTACTTTTAAGGCCAATGTGGGGAAGTTAGGGCAAGCTTTGGGACAGGAGAAACAGTGAACTGAGCAATAAGTGGGCAAAAATGAATGCAGGAATGATACACATGGCAATGAGTAAATACTAAGTTGCCATACCTTGAAGAAGTATGTGTATCCATTGGAGTACTGGAGTGCATCATCAAGGTTGTCTGGCAGTCCCTCCCAGTTGGACAAAGGCTTGGGGTAGCTTTCCATCACAGGTGGGCGCTGTGTTGGGTCAAACCGCCAGTAGCTTCCACCCTGCCAGGAAGTAATGATTTTTATCAGAAAGGATGTCAGAACCAGGAAGAAGAAGAAAATGAATCTCTCTCCTACTTTTTTATAGACTATATGTGAATTAAACAGATCTGATGAATTGTATGCTTTTCAAATGTATTTAACTTGTAATTTTACTGAGTGCAAGTCATATTGTTTGAAGATAATTTATGCATATTTCAAAAGGAATATTTAAACAGATTTCCACACTGGCTGTCATATCTGACAACACAGTTTCAATCAGTGGTCTTACAGGGAAACTGTTAAAATGTACACAGTCCATACCTTAATGAAATAGATCTTGCCATTGCCAGACCAGACGAAAGCAGCATCAACATCATTAGGGACGCCTGCAAAGCCTTTACTGATCTGCTTGGGGTAGCCTGCATCCAGTTGGAGGTCAGAGAAACGCCAGTACTCAGACCCCTTGAAGAAGTAGGTCTTGCCGTTGGTCCATGTGAAGGCAGCGTCCACGTTGGAGGGCAGACCACCCCAATCGGAAGAGATAATTTTAGGATAGCCTGCTCCCACACCATCATCAGTTAGCTTCCAGTACTGTGAGCCTGTTGGAAAGGAATCAGTCAGTTTAGGTTATGTGTAGGCAAAATGTTACTCTCTCATGGTTGGGACAGTCATACATTTTTTACCAGGTAATGCCTGATGATATACTCAACAGACAGTATGTCATAGGAGCCTGAGTTATATCCTCCATTCCAATTACACATTTTTCCATGCTAGAACCAGATAATTTTACTCAGCTTATGAAAGACTTATTTGAAGCGGAGAGTTTAGACACAGCCTTCTCTTTTTCAATTTTATACACAAAAATTATAGCAAATGCTAATTTCACGTTTCCTTTTTTCAGTCTTACATGTTGTGCATCCTTTGGTCATAATGTAATGAAATTAAGTCAGAACATTGCTTATGCTTTCTGGTTCCTTCTCCATTTTTAGTACTGTGATAGGATTTTGGGTTGGGACAGTGACGATGATAATATTTTCCCAATCCCATCCATCCTTTTGTAATAACATGATGCCAGACAAAAGAGGAATGAATAATGGATGGATAGTTCAGGAGGAGGATTCCATTATTCCTTGCTTCATTCCAGACTCACCCTTGAACACGTATGTCATCTTGTCGGACATGGTAACGATGGCGTCAATAGATGGGTCACGACACAGGGATCCACCAGACCCGCTGCCAGACCCACTGCTGCCGCCAGATCCGGACGAGGATGGACGTTCAGTGGGAGGTGTGGGACGGGTCTTCTTTGCGCCATACAGGGCCTGGAGAGGGTAGATGGGAAAATAAGGGGTGGATTTATGTGACTGAATAAACAGACAAGTAAACAGGTAGAAAGCAATTGATGTGGGACAGGTTAAATATGGGGTAGTTTATATGAGCTAACAGACAGACAGTCAGATGGAATGCAACTAAAGTGGGATAAGTTAAATATGGGGTGCGTTTATATGATCTAATAGATGACAGACAAACAAACATGGAGTCACAGATGTGAGATACTGTAGGTTAAAACCTTATCCTGCACGCTCAAGTTAACCCCCACTGTCATCTCACCTGGATACCCTGAATATCATCAGGGTCAAGTTCAAAGTTCCTTTGGTAGCCACGGTAGAACGGCGCCATGAGGGAGGACCGTACATCAGAATGAGACAGACCTAGGGAATGACCAAATTCATGGGCAGCCACCTGGAACAAGTTGGTACCTGTAGGAAGGAGACGGCAGTTAGTATTTTTTTTTTTTTTTTTTTTTTTTTTTAAATGGACTCTGAACACAGACTAGATGGTCTAATCCCTGAAGCCCAGCAGTCCTCCTCCAGTACACACCACACAAATTCACATGTCACCACTTCAGCACTAATACCAAGCTTCCATTTGAATACTGCACATGCTAGGACCCTCCTTCAGAGACAGGACTGGTGTGACGGTATTTGAGGGTATTGAGGGTATAACTTTTATTACATGTCAGTGGGTCTTGTGGAAGATCAGTAAAGTTTATATTAGCAAAATTCAAATAACCAAAGTGATCCCTTCCCCAGCTTAGGATTAAACTCATGTCCATTTAGACTGCTAACCACTTTTCAAACCACTTGGCCACCTCAGTTATTTGGATATAGTATCAAGTGCCTGGGGTGGTGGAAGGAATTAGTTCAGAATTTAGGAGCTACAGATGATGAAAAATTACTAACGGTAAACATACTTCTGAAATAATGAGTACAGCTGGTCAAATGTTCCCTTGAACTGTCTTGAAACTGGAAGAAACTAGAGGAGTTCAGAACGTTCAGAATTATGGCTGTCATTATTATTATTATGATAATGACTGTGTGTGTGTGTGTGTGTGTGTGTGTTTTAGATCTTGGTAACAACAACAGTATCTTCTGTGCATGTAACCTCATAGCTCCTCAGACAAGACAGAATTGTGGTCTGTTGTCGGCCTTCCTTTGTTCGTCTGTTCTCTGTATGTATGTAATTGCCCAATTTCCGTGACCGCGCGCGCGCGCGCACGATCAGTGGGTAGCATCTTTGGTCTGTAAGGATGCTACTTCATCAGTTCGAAGCACGAAATAAGTAGTGAAATAGCGGCTGGGATGGTATTCCAGTCCAGGGATGGTGCTCCAGTTCTCATCTCTACTGTACTCCCGGTCACTCTCCATGCATTTTTCATTACAGCACTGTCACAACTAATCACGTGGTCGATCTTTACTCTTATTTCCCTCTCAGCTACCCTTCTACTTCCTTTCCTCCCTTTTCCTTCCACCTTCCCCCACCCCCTATTCTCTTCACTTCTTTTCATGTCATTTCCTTCTCTGCTACCCTCCTACTCCCTTCCCCCCCTTCCTGCTCTCCCTTTCCTTTCCCCCTCTCCCCACTTCTTCCCTTCTTATCCTCTCATCCTCCCCCCACTTCTTCCCCTACACCTTTCCCCTGATTTATCTTCTTGGTGGTCATTCATCCTGCCATCATATATCTGCGCCTTTCTTATTGTCCAATTTGGCCCCGTTCTCTCTCCCTTTACCCTCTTTCCTCTAACTATCCTCCCCTATCACCCTACTCTCTTTTCTTCCCATCCTCTCCTCTCCTCTCCTTTCACCTAACTCTTTATGTTCCTCCCACATCCTCCCTTCTCCCCCACCCCCCTCCTTTCCTCACCCCTTTCTCTCTCCCCCCCATCCCCTATTTTCCAATCTTCTTTCTCCACTCTCTCCCTTCTTACCCCTTTCCCTCACCCCCGTCTCATTTTCATTCTCTCTCTCTCACCTCTATAAGACTTGATGGTCCATGATTCTGTGTCGTCAAAATGCGCGTCCCCTCCGTAAATGGGGAAGTAGGCGTGGGCCAGTGTACCGCCGGGTCCATCGAAGGGGTCACCATCGCCGTGCTCACCCTTCTCGAAACGGATATCGATGTGCACGCGACCCGAGGGCATCGCACTGAAGGTCAGGTCAGTCACGTCCTCCCATACCTGAAGAGGGGTCAAGGGTAAGGCAAGAAGATTGCAGTCTGTGTGTCGTGAGGTTAACTCCTTCAATCTGATAACCTACTGCTACAGCTACTACTACTATTACTACAACTACTGCTGCTGCTACTACTGTTACTACAACTATTACAATACTACAACTACTACTACTATTACAAGACAACCACTTCTACTACAATTACAACAACAACTACTACACTACTACTACTAATATACCATCACCATCACTTCTACACTACAAGTTACTCATTCTTGGCATCTCCAGACGAGTTTATTTGAGGGGGGGGGGGATAACCTTCAACACTTGGGTAGGACAGACGATACACCACAATGACATTTAACCAAAATGGAAAGACTGAAATTTTAAATCAACACGTAACTTAAATTTACCTAAAAATGCGAGATGCGACATTAAATGGCAATTTATATCGAATACAAGATAATTTGAAATTGTGTTCTACCTGCATACAACCTTGCACTGTTTAAAACGAAGAATTATGTCCACATACTGAAACTGTGTGCATAGTGAAAAATGTGTTATTACCTTAAATGCTGCGGCGATCTCCCTGTCGACATCATTTTCGAGAAGGCCTCTTGGGTACTTGCTGATGCGGTAGGTCAGCTCCCTCACGCGCCATCTTGAACCTAAAGAGACCGGGGTCAGTATGTTTATATTTTTACTTGTTTCTTGTTTGCCTTCACTACACACATACAACTAAAAAAATGAATTTAAAAAATCAGTCTGTTTATATCTTACATTCGGTACAAAATAACCACCGCAATTACGTCACGGAGAGCTTCATGGGTCCTTGTGCCATCTTGAACCTTTGAGAGGCCGAGGTTAGTCTTCATATTTGATCTCGCAGACAATAAAAGCACAAGCGAAATAATATGTGCTTAGCCAGCCGTTGCAATACATACACAACCTACATACAGATAATTATTCTGCTTGCACTACCTTCCATTAACAATTGGGAAATTAATAAGAAACAAGACTTTTGTTTTATTTTTGCAGATAGGAATGATGAGTGTACATGCTTTCCATGTCCCCTTGTGTTACCGCCAAACAAATCTTATTTACGAGAAAAATTATCGTAAGTTACAAGTGTCAATTAAATACATGGAGGATGGAGATATTTTTATTCCTTCAATTAACTTTTTTTTTTTTTTCTACGACACAAGCAAATGCCCTCTAAACCACTCCCTATAACACAGAAGGTCTGTTTACGCGAAGCATACAAGCACACTTGCACGCAACTAAGCACACAGCACTCACACATGCACGCAAACAAGCACACAGCAAGCACACAGCACGCAAACTTCACCCATTCAATGAATCTTTTTAAATTCATTTTTCCTACTGCCAGACGATTTTATTCAGCCCAAGACCCCTCGTTATGAAGCGATTAAAGATAGACCAGATTACCACTCCAGACGATTTTATTCAGCTTAGAGGGAGTCCGAGTTTTGTTACATATTCATGAAGGTGATAATGTGTGTGTGTGTGTGTGTGTGTGTGTGAGAGAGAATTACAGGAGCCTGAGATTAACTCTGGGCATAGACTTGAGAGCCCGTTCCTTGAGGTTTTCTTTTTCCTTTATCCCCTTGTTATCTTTTTTTCTTGCTCCCGTCATAGTGTTTAGTTTACGGCCAGGTAGTGAAGGCTAAGACGGTATGGCATGGAAGTTGGACATGGGAGAGGAAGTACGGTACAATGAAACGTCCACGTGTGCACTTTATGACGGTTAACACGCGAGCATTCATACGTAAGCAGTCGCCTTGGTTCCTCATAAACACACACACACACACACAACCTTCACATTACGCAAACACAAACAAGAACAAACGACAAATAAATCACTGAACCATGCCATTCTTCTCACAATGCAAAGTCACTCCTGTATTTTCTTAACGGTCATGTATCATGTTTGGCAATGAATAAAAACATATGAAAAAAAAATATTACGTTAGTTTTCAATATATATATATATATATATATATATATATATATATATATATATATATATATATATATATATATATATATATATATATATATATATATATATATATATATATATAAAGAACAAGGAACAGTTACATGTCATTAAGAAATATTAATATGAAAAGGTTGCATGACTTTAAAACTACTATATTTCAAACTGACTTGGGAACGAAGGAGAGTTTAAAATTACACTACAGGGTCAACTAAATATTAAGGGAAATTAGCGTAAGTTAGATGCCTTTAAAAATAATATGCAAAGGCTGCATGACTTTTAAACTACACACTACTGACTCGGGAACATATGACAGTGTAAAAGATGACACTATTTTTGGCCAATCCTCTTCTGGAATAACACTAGAATCGTCAATGTTATATCCAGGTCCCCAATTACTCTGCTGGGTCAACAGGGACAAGGAGGAAATAACTTAATCATGAGCTCAACCGGCCTGAAATGCCCTCGAAGTGAAAGAGAGAGAGAGAGAGAGAGAGAGAGAGAGAGAGAGAGAGAGAGAGAGAGAGAGAGAGAGAGAAACCCCAGGACCCACATCTCCAAACCTTTCAAAGTTCCCACAAAAAAAAAAAAATCCCCCGCAAACAGAAAGCAACATGGCCCCTTCTCAAAACACGTAACGCAAGACACGAAGTTACAAGAGAATGAGTAACACGTGCGAGGAGGCGTTGTCAAGCAGCACAAAAATATCCTTGGCGACTCAACACGCTTCATGCTTGACACTGAAGTAGCTGAACAGAGTGAGGAGTGATGATGTAGGGAGGAAAGATATAAATACGAAGTGGGGTGTCATTTGTCCGTTAAATTTTGGTGTTTGTCGAAGGAATTTTTGTCAATGTTACGTAACGCGGGGAAAAATTGAGGAGAGAATACAGTACTGAAATTCTGACAGCTGGGAAAATATACGAAACTGAGATGGAAGGAAGGAGGGAAGGAATTTGCTTGTAGACAGTGAGTGAGCAGTGGTGACGCAGGAAGCGAAGGTAACATGTCACGTGATGGCAATAGATTATTTTTGTCACTGTTACACAAGCAGCGTTATACCTTACTGCTCTCAAACTAGACTTCTGATGACCACTGCTCAGTCGCTCGTCCCTGAGAAATAAGTACCAACCAACCCTTTAAACCCAAACATCCAGCTGAAGGGACTTAAACTCCTAGACCACAGAGGGTGTTATACGTGTCTGGGCTTGTGGTCTCGTGATGGGTTATTCTTGTCACTGTTACGTATAATACAGACAACTAAAGAAATCAAATGAACGGAGGTGTTAAGATAGGGTTTGGTAGACAGGGTTATTTTTGTTCCTTTTATGCAAGCAGAGTACCAAATGTAGAATACCGACTGACGAAACACAGGCCTGGGGTGGATGGAAGCATGGAAGGGCGGAAGCTACTCATTTCCCGGGAATCGAATGCTTGAACTGAGTGAGGAGTGACGTGCCGGGAGATTTAAGGCAATGGATGTCATTTTTCGCTGCCACCAAGAATGGTCTCTGTCATTAGGCGTTTGGTGACACACTGTTGTTGTCACATAGGCAGAAAAAATACAGAACACTATATGATAAATAAACTTAAGAAACAGAAATGGAACGGTTATTATTATTTTAAACTGACCAGGCTACGTACACTTACTCATACCTACCTTACCATAAAAAAATAATAATAATAATAATGGAATGTCATGCAACCAGGTTTCAGTAATCAGGCTGTGTGTGACTCAGTTCTAAGTAAAAGGTGTCCGAGTACCCACCTTGGAGGGCATAGCGTTTCCTGCGTGCGTTGGACCCGTAGCCCACCTTGTCCTTCACACCGCATCGGGGCAGATTCATGACCTCCTTCGTCTCCTCGTCCAGGATTCCAGTCTGATTTAGCCCTGCGAACGCCTAGACGGAACAAGACAAAAATTGACCTGATATATTTTTTTTCATGCAAGGAAGAAGGAACCAAAGGCCACTACATCATCACCATACTACAGTTTTCAGTTTCGGTGTACTAAGGTTTGTCTAGGCTAAATATAAAATAAATATAAAATAAATAATATATACACATCTATATACATAATTTCTACTACTAAATATGATGGTCAGATCCACACATAGAAAAAAGTAAAGTGGCAGTATCTCAATCATTCTCTCTCTCTCTCTCTCTCTCTCACCTGGAACTCCTTGATGCCTCGCTCCACGGCGTCCTGTGAAATAAGGGCGCCTGACTGTGGGTTGGTCACTGCCGGGCTTATGTATCCGAAGCGGGACAGGTAGATCTGGCGAGGGAGAAAGAGACAGGTTAGGACGGTAAAGGTGATAACGATGATGGTGGTGGTTGTGGTGATGGTAGTAGTAGTAGTAGTAATAATAATAAAAACAACTGGTGGTGGTGGTGATAATGATGGTAACATAAAAGGCACAGATGGTGAAACAAAAGAGTAAAATGTGTTAATGATGTATCTTTCTTTCCTATAGAGTTGTGGACAGTTTGTTCGTTTAAAGATTACCTGCACATATAGCGCAGGCCGGGCCATACATTAGCCCGGTCAGTGGGGTATGGTCTGGTTAAAAAATAGAAAGAGGGGAGGACAGGACCTGGGGATTGCCCAGCACATATGTCCTGTCTCCTGGCTGGCTTTGTGGTGTGTGTGTTGTGGATAGGCTTTTGAAATTTATATCAGACACCCAACAAACTCAGTGGGGCTCGAACCTACTCCAGAGCGTCCCCGGAGCGTAAGGCCAGTGCCATACCGACCCGGCCACATTAACCACCTTCGTCATTCCGTGCATCAGGTCACTACCCCTTCAAGGCCACCAACACCCCTACCACCCCTGCCATCGTTCCCCCCTCCCCCTCCCCTACCACATATCCATTTTACCTTCCAGTAATACATTCTATGCCTTTACTTTCTCTCCTCTTCCTTTCTCCCTCTTCCTCTCACCCTACCCTTTATTCCCTCCACCCACCTCACTCATCCTCTTTCTCTCTTTCTTTTACTCTACCCGCTCTTCCCTCCTCCCCTCCACCTTTTTTCTCCCTCCTCTCCTCCTCTCCCCATTTTTTCTCCTTACTCTCTGCCTCCCCCCCCCCCCACAAAGCCAGTGTCCCCTCCCCCGGACTTGGCATATATTTATCTATTTACCACCCGTGTCCACAACAGACTGGGTTATTGATGCCTTTACGTAAACTCCTATACCTTCTTTCACATCGCTCTCTCTCTCTCTCTCTCTCCCCTGAAACGCTTTTAACCTCTTCAGTCCGATGATGTACTTGGATTAATATTGCTATCCTCAGACGATTGTATTTAGCTTAGAGAGAGAGAGAGAGAGAGAGAGAGAGAGAGAGAGAGAGAGAGAGAGAGAGAGAGAGAGAAAGAAAAAAAATTTCAACAGGCAGGGTTAGATATAGCATTCATTAATTCCTTTACTACAAGAAGCTTCCCGAGTCAATAAAATCGACTGGAAGTAGGAATACTACTACTACTACTACTACTACCAATAATAATAATAATAATACGTCAACGAACTGAAGGGGTTAATATTTGTATGTATGAGTGTACCAGCATTCAGATTGCAACTCAGTGACGTCAGCAACAAAACCACAGCACCATTGTCTCACCACCCACTACCACCACCTCATCCCTAATACCACCATCTCATCCCTAATACCATCATTCAATCCCTAATACCACCACCTCATCCCTAATACCACCATCTCATCCCTAATACCACCACCTCATCCCTAATACCACCATCTCATCCCTAATACCATCATTCAATCCCTAATACCACCACCTCATCCCTAATACCACCATCTCATCCCTAATACCACCACTTCATGGCTAATACCACCACCTCATCCCTAATACCACCACCTCATCCCTAATACCACCACCTCATCCCTAATACCACCATCTCATCCCTAATACCACCACCTCATCCCCAATACCATCATACCATCCCTCATACAGTCATCTCATCGCTAATACCATCATCTCCTCCCCAATACCACCCTCATCCCAAATACTACTTTTCTGTGGTCATTTTAGAATTTCAGTACTATTTCCCAGCTTGATACCACTTTTAACTACTACCTACCATCTTAGTACCACCACCAGCCATCCTAGTACTGCCACTAACTACCATTTACTACTCCAGTTCTATCTCTAGTTAGCACCTGCCTTCCAATTCCACCCAAAACTACCACTCACCACCTAAGAACTAATATTAACTATCACCTACCACCCAAACTGTCACCTACCAGTCCATTACTAACTTTATTTACCACCTACCATCTCTAACTACCACCAACTACCATTCCAGTACCACCTCTACCTACCCCTTACTATCACGCCAGCATCACCCTAACTACCAGCTACTATCACCCCAGTAGCAGCCTAACTACCAGCACCTACTACCACTTCAGTCTCACCCTAATTACCACTCACCACCTCAGAACTACCTTAACAACCACCTACCACCCTTATGTATCACCTCAACCCATGGCCCACCCGTTATCATCAACACCACTAAATAATTCCGTACAACAACCCAGCAACCAATCAATGACATTCCCGCCAGTAAACAGGGTAACCACTGACGTCACACGCTCCACGGCTAACGTCTGCTGGGTTGGGAGTCATTACATAAGTTACATGATGATTTCCTCTCATGACAAACTATCTCATAACTTGAAAATAACTATATTAATAAATTTACTATGAACTGAACTTAATAAACATCCTTCCTAACAATGAAATAATTTACGATGATAAACTTCCTCGCATTATTATAACTCGGGACAATCACTTTTATATCGTTATTAATATTTGTTTTTAACGGGAAGAGCAAAGACGCACGTGAAGATTACTCGACCCCTGCCTTGCATAAGCCAACCCTAATTACGAAAGTCTCGGTAAATAAATAATAATAATAATAAAAAAACGGAAACAAGAGACTATGGGCATACAACAAGTCGGTACTCCTATTTTCTTTACCATATCTTAGTATTGAGCGTGAGTTTATTTAATCATGAACTAAAATCGATATGTTTGGTTGCGTGGTGTTCAGCGGCTCTTGTGACGTTGCAGTCGCGTGTGAAGAGGTTTGCGGAAGCGTGTATGGAGGTGGGTGCTAAAAAATAGAATAAAACTCACGGACATGCACAGTTTTGTTCGATTTCACGTCACCAGAACTGCATGCACACTTACACTCACATTCATTCATTCATTCCTCCCCCCTCACACCCCCCCCTCTCAAACGTAGTGGAAAAAAAAAAAAAAATGATATATATACTTGTGTGTCAAGCAAGCGAAGACAGCCCACATTCAGAAATTGAGTAGAACCTCCCCCCCATATTTTTAGACAGATAGATAGACAGACAGATAAATATAAATATAGATATAGATACACAGATACATAATATAGCCTACATATATAAACACAAATACTCCAGTAGGCCTACTTGCACTTCTTTGGCGGAAAGTGGTGAAGGAAACTCAAGTTAAAATAATTAATGGAAAAAACCTAAATGCATTACTAGTTCCATATACATCACAACTGCCTATCGTGAAATCTTAAGTGAAATATCCTGATACATGGTCCACCCGCTCAGTCATCGATCTCGAGACAGTTCCGGGAAACCATCACACACACACACACACACACACACACACAGCGGGGGGGTTGGTGGTTTTATTGGTTTCACACACACACACACACACACACACACACACACACACACACACACACACACACACTAAGGCCAGAAGTGGAGCAGGGTAGCAGAGGTCAATGTAATCAATCATTTACGTCCTTATTTAACTCCTTCACCCCGACACGCAATCCGCAATAAATTCTTCCTATTACTGGAGGCTTTAATTCACTTTACGAGAGTGTGGGTTTATACATCCTTCCATACCCTCTGCACTACGTTTCTCCCAAGCTGAATAAAATCGTCTGGTGCTAATAATCAACTAAGCCATTACGTCATTGAAGTGAAGGGGTTAATTGACAAAGACTACGCTTGGCTAAATTTTCATGTAGTTGATCCATTTCATTCAACAAAATCTAACCTATTTCTTTCACCTCTTCATCAACATACATTTGATTAACTGACTTACTAATAAACTGTCAAGATCAATTAAGCGTAATGTCTGGAGGTCGTTTTCCTTGTCACATGAATATCTCGGTTACGTATGCATCTTTTTTTTTAATTCGGCAATTTCAAAAAAGCTATATTTCCATCCAAAAATCAGTAAAATAAGAAACCGAAAAAGCGTAGTTGTCTGCCAGGGAAAAGTGAGACGGTTTACGGGCCCCAGAGGACAAATATTTACGTGTGGGTATACAGAGGCAAGTCCGTGTTTTGGCGCGAAATGATAACTGGATGTTTGGGTGAGTTGGACAGTCTTGGGGGAGGGATTTATGAAGCAACTTATCAATGTGTGTGTGTGTGTGTGTGTGTGTGTGTGTGTGTGTGTGTGTTTAAGGAAGGACAAAGGTAGTTTCAGGGTCATTTCAGCCAGGACACTGATTCCCAACTGAAATTACTATCAAAATCCTGCAGTAGGTTATTCTACGTATCAGCATTATTTATTTATTTGATTATTTATTCACTTATTAAGGAAAGACAAGGTAAGGAGAAAACAGAATCTTTCCACATCTCGTCCTATTGCAAAAAAAAAGTAATAATAATAATAATAATAATCATACATTCCTAAGTGATTCTCGTCCTTAATCTGCTGTATGCCAATCGTCCAAGTAGCCTCTTTTTTTTTTTTTTTTTTTTTTTTTTTTTTTTTTGTTAAGGAATTTTGTATGTTGTGTGTGTCCAAACTGTTATATGCCACTTTATGAACCAGGTATACTGATATCGAAAATACACTAGAACAAACAAACACGTCCAGTAACTCAACCCGCAATGAAAAAAAAAGTATAACAGCCTCTAACAATTTAACCAATACCCCGAGACAAAAAATAAATAAATAAATAAATAATAAAAATAAAAAGGCAAACCACCACTCTTGACACTACATCAACTCCGCCCTCACACCCACAAACCAGCACACAACACCACAAAACAAAAAAACTAAAAACGGAATAACCCCGCGCCCATATCAACAAACCAGCATCATCACAGCGCCAGGAAAACAAATGAGGCGGGAAAGGGCAACCTCGGCACCCACATCAACAAAACCTAACCCCACAACATCGAAATTCCTAAAAATGGAGTAAATGAGCGTCCATATCAACAAATTCCCAACCATTATAGTGCCATGCCTAAAAATAAAGCGGAAAAAAACTAGCAAAACGTCACTCAGTGTAAAATGCAATATCGCACCCTCGTGTCTCTAAATCTGGTCTATGACATTTAATGACAGCATCAAAGTTCGCGATATGAATTAACCCTGTCGCCATATCAACAAATTTTTATCTCACAGCGTCGGTCCTCATAACATCACAGCCTCTCCCCCCGCCCCGCCTCCAAAATGAAAAAAAAAATAAATAAATAAAAAGGGAAAAAGGTGGGCCAGGAATGCACGTTCAGCCACCCGCAACTGTCAGCGTTGTCTCCCGTGCTTCCGGAGTTTAGAGAAAAAAGAGAGAGAGAGAGAGGGGGGGGGGGTGGACTGTACTTGACGCGGATGTTCCGGTGGGGAGGCGGTGGTGGCGTAATCGGAAGGACGGTGTGATATATTCCATCTGTCCCACCCTCACTGGCCAATGGAGCTCAAAACCTCTCTTTTTATTTTGTATTTTGTCACTGTTCCATGTACTGTCTTTCCATTTTAAACCCCTTCGGACTCTAGATCTATATTTCAAGCTTATCTGGGCCATCTGCATACGATTTTATTCAATGATAAGAAAGATATGTTGTAGAGAAGGGATTTGATGAAGAGATGGATAGATGGATGGACAGACAGATAGATAGACATATTCATTACAGATCGAAGTCTCCCTACACTGCATAAAAACATCTACGGACAGCAAGAATAACACAAAAATAAGTAGTCGAACTGAAGGGATAAGGACTGACTGACTCCCGTTCCTTACCACTGCTCAAAGCTCTCGGTGTTTTGGAGGTGTGATTTCCTGCTTCTTATTACTCAATACACTTCTTCAAATTCCGGGAACAAAACTTCTACTGCTGAATATTATTAACTGTAGTTCCTGATTTTTGTGTGTGTTTAAATGCCGGGAAGAAAATCGTGGAAGTCTGATCATCGTAGAGAGTTATTATATCCTTACACTCTGATGAAGGATTCTCTCTGTCTCTGTCTCTCTCTCTCTCTCTCTCTCGCTATGCTCCAGACGATACGAGGGGAGGGGGTTTAGATATAACCTTCACTAAATCCTTCAGTACTGTCAGTCTTTCCTAAGCTGAATAAAATCGTCAGAGAGAGAGAGAGAGAGAGAGAGAGAGAGAGAGAGAATTACATGCAACCAAATTTCGATATTGACTTTCATACTCATAAATGCCGCTGAAGATCATTTTAAGGCATTTCCTTTTTTTTTTTTTTTCTGAGTGATATCCTTGAGGTGAGACCACGTACTGATCGAAAATTTTGGAACATATATTATTTTTTACACGAATATCAAGGTCAAAAGGCGTTATGGGGTGTTGCTTAGTCTTGTTGTTGTTGTTGTTGTTTTTTACTTCAGGCAGTTTGTTTACAGATTTTTTAAAAGAAAGTGTGGTATGGGGGAAAGTTGGAGTAATGGAAAATACAGTAATATAAATCTGCTCTTACTTACATTCTCTCTCTCTCTCTCTCTCTCTCTCTCTCACACACACACACACACACACACACACACACACACACACACACACACACTGGCGTCCTCCAACAATCACACCAGGTACAATTACAGCATGTTAATGAGAGTAATTATTATGACGCATGTGCTGAGTGGACACAGGTGAGGTCGGCTCTTGTCTTGTTTACAGGTGATTTGGAGGTTTCGGCTCACTGACGGAAATAACAGAAACTATGACGATCAAATGAAAATATAAGCAAGTTTAGTCGTAGTCGTGGTGGTAGTAGTAGTAGTAGTAGTAGTAGTAGTAGTAATAGTAATAATAATAATAATAATAATAATAATAATAATAATAAATAATAATAATAATAATAACAATAACAATAATAATAATAATAATAACAATAATAATAATAACAATAATAATAATAATAATAATAATAATAATAACAATAATAATAATAATAATAATAACAATAACTGCATCTGCCTTGTGTTTATGGATGGGTTGGAAGTTTCAGCTGATTGAGGAAAAAAAAAAAAACGAAAAAGAAGAGGAAATTCGGCTTTTTGTTACCATGCCGGTTGAAGACCTTGACTCCTGTGTACCTAGTTGCCTAAAAATACCCCTAGACTCATTATGGATGTTTGTGTGGTGGTGGCAACTGTGGTGGTGATGGTGGCACAGTAGTCTGATGGTGGTGGCTGTGGTTGACGATGGTGTGTGTGTGGACAGTGATGATGATGATGGTGGTGGTGGAGGAGGCTGTAGGAATATGATGGCAGTGGCGATTATGATGTTGGTGGTGGAGGTGATGGCTGTAATGATGGTGGTTACTGTGGTGGTGGTTATGTGGCAGTGATTGTGGTGGCATGGAACTGGGAGGGGTGGTGGTGGCAGCTTCCGGGGTGGGGTCACATATTCATCCCTTGTTAGGAAAGTCACTGTACGGGATACTGTAGCGAGGGGGTGGGGGGATGCAACACTGCCAAACTTCACCATTCCACAGTTACCCTTACTATATAAATAAATACAGAGTTAAGGCCTAAAGGTAGCAGTATTCGGTCTTTTGAAAGGAGGATGTACGATACACTGGAATGGGATCAGGTTTCTTTATGCCAGAAGGAACAGGTCAGAGAGAGAGAGAGAGAGAGAGAGAGAGAGAGAGAGAATTTCATCTTTTTTTTTTTTTAACAACTCCCACACAACCTTCAGCCCCTGTAACTTCTTTGTAACTATTCAAGTCGCCTGCTGTCACCACACCCAATTTACCATATTCATAACTCAGGCCTGTATCATTTCCTCTTTCCTAACACTCCCTTCTTTCCACCGAACTCCTTTTGTGATACCGTGAAGATAATTATGTTCATACTCGTAGGTAATTGCCCTTGGAGTAGGATGGTGGCTTTTATCTATCTATCTACCTACCTATTTATATATTATTTATTTATTTTTTTATTTCGACAGCCATTTTATTCAGTTTAATCGACGAGTTAGAAAAAATATGCGTTAGATTTTCTAGTATGATGATTCCTGTTTCTTTAGTTTGTTTCACTACGGTATCAAATTTAAGGTGCTACAGGGACGCCTTCCCGTGGTGGCACCTATATAACTCGGCGGATCCACTGCCCGGTTCTACAAACGCCCCTTATCTCCCTCCCTATCCCCCGACAGAAGGATGGTGGACCGCCGGAGAAGGGGAACTTTAGCCTGCAGTCAATCGGGTTTACATGACAGAACATGCTACTACTAACCACTACTACTACTACTATTACTATTATTCCTACTACTACTACCACCACCACCACTATTACTGCACTAACTTCTTCATTACGATTATTTTTTTACTTATTTTGCCCTACCATCAAACGATTTTATCAAAACTTACAATGCATCGTACAAGGGAGGTCATGAAGTAAAGGTAGAGTCGGGGTCACGTAGAAGAGATAACACGCCTTACTGGATGATTAGAGCAGGCCGGAGATGGAGTGGAGGTGGGGGGAGGAACGATGAGGGTGAGATAAAGTACACGGTAATTACACGAAGGAGATAACAGATAACCTTCACTCTATGAAATCTGCCTTGATATATGTGGTAATAATCCTTTCACGTTCGAGACAGCTCTAGTACCCAATTACAGCTGACGCCAGACGATTTTATTAAGCTGAGAGTGAGTCATAGGAGCATGGTTGTTAATGAGGTGGGATGGAATTGGCTGCAAGAGAAGGTGGATATTTTCAGATTTATACAAACCGCCTAAGGGATACGTATATTTACTAGGATGACATGGACATTTAAAAGAACGATGGAGTCTTGAATGTCTTTTCATATGTCAGGATGAAGCCGTATAGTATATCCCTTCATGTGTTCTCTCATGTTCGCACACTTAAACATACTGAATCACAATTACTTTTTTTCCCCGGCAAGCACTCATTATCGCCACACCAAAATCCTTCCACACCTACAGCCATGCGTGAAGCCCTACGGATCGGTGGCCCTTCACGAATTGTAAAACAAGGCTTGAAGGTAGAAAGCAGAGTTGTCTATCAATGGCAGGCGGGTAATCTGCCACTACATTACTTACAGCACATAAGTACATGAAGAATACTGCAGATATTCTCATTTTCGTGTTACTAAGAGCTTCCAATGTGATGAAAATACGTATACTACAGTTTCACAATATACTATGTTAGTGACTCTATTCCTAATTGTGAATAAGTAATGTATAATTTTCATAAGACATCCTGCTTCAGTAATTTACATACCCTTGATTAATAATTGATACCAGTCCCTATTTATTATTTACAAATCCCTCTGTTACTTATGTAGTCAGCCATTTCAATAATTAACATATCCTTCATTGTGTACCACTTCACTTTGACTAAAACATTACCCCTGTTTATTTCCCATTACTCTTTATGATTCCGTGTGTGTGTGGAGGGAGAGGGGGGTTTAGGGTGCGTGTGTGACGCGGCGGTGACCCTGGCTGGCTGTGACCTTGTGCATACGAGCGTGACTCCCGGGAAAGGTCACGAACACCGGCTTTTTACATGGCGGTTTTGTTTACCCTTGTCGGGGAAACTCGGCCGCCTGGACAGTTAGACCACGCCACCAACTGTCACCGGGATGTACCGCACTTCGTTAGTGTTAATTCAGAATGATATTAACACATTTTTCGTTAGATAAATATAATCGTTCCGGTAACTAGACTAATAATAACAACAATAATAATATTAATGACAATAATAATAATAATAATAAAATAATAATAATAATAATAATAATAATAATAATAACAACAACATATGGTGCAGCAGTGGAAGGGTTATCTCCTTCAGCTCAAAGATTCTCTCCTAAGCTGAATAAAATCGTCTGGAATGAGCCAGATTTAAAGACAACCATCGCTGTATATGCAATGCGTCTCTCTCTCTCTCTCTCTTCCTCTCTGTGTAGCTGTATGCCTAAATTCCCCATTTCCATATTATTCTACTTTTTGCCGATCCTATAAAATTCCTTCAGGTTTTTCAGTCCTGCAAGGTATTACTTCCTCTACTGTTTCCTGTACGGCAAATGCCGGAGAGTCTGTAGGGTGGGGGAGAAAGCCTCCTGCTGTGCTATCCTTCTCTCCTTTTCCTATAATTATAGCACTGTATTTGTATTAAGGCCGGACCGCCTCGTGGGGACCGTAAGGTCTGTGTGGTCTGTGTATCTATGTAACTATGTAACTCTCTCTCTCTCTCTCTCCCCAGTATTAATCACTTTTTCAATCACTACGCAAGTCCTTCAACCTAATCACAAAAAATAAATATATGAATAAATAAAACGGCCTTCATTCCGCCCTTAACTGGTTTTCTTTTCCACTGCAAAACTCAGATTTGACATTTTATCACCGGTGTTTTCCAGGAGTTAAGGCCTTCCACCATTACGTAAGTCCTTCACGTTTTATAAAAAAGAAACATTTAAACATTACTTGACTCCGTTAGCATAATGAAAGGTACTGTATATAAGAAATAATGCGACTAAAAAGTATTTTCTTAGCACTTTACGGTCCTCATATCTTTAATCATACTCCAATTTAAACACTTTTTTTCTCGAGTGAGACTTTCAGCAAAACATCCTATAAACATTACACTACATCATCAACACATCCATGAATAGTTAACATCTCCTGGCATGAAAAAGGAAGTACAGACCCTCCTATGCTCCTTTGTCTCACTGATTAATAAACCTCTGGCGCTAACGGGAGCAAAATACTTAAAGAGTTAGTTTGACCATGAGAAGGTTAATTTAATCATAACAAAACATAATAAACGTGCAATACGGTACTAGTAATATCCTGCTTACTTAATTATGCTCCAATACAACTATACGGTACAGGGGATGTTTTTATTATTATTATTATTATTATTATTGGCAAGGACAGTCCCGATTGTGGGTTGGTGGGTCCGTTAGTGTTGCAAGGAGTCAAGGGTCACGTCCTGCACTGTGAACTGTACTTATCTCGCCTCCATCCCTCATTCTTAACACATTATTTTAACTGTATGTTATTTCTGCTCTTCCGTCTTCTCCCTTCCGCTTTTTTCTTTCTTTCTGGCTTACCATGTTCTCTCTTTAAGTATATTTCCCTTTCTATCTTTTCGTCCCATTTCGTCTTTCAACTTTCTGTTCATCCGTCTCTCTCTCTCTCTCTCTCTCTCTCTCTCTTTTAGGTAGCAAGACAATTTTATGGAGAGGTCAATCCCCTCTTCTCCCCACCCTCCCTTCCTCCTATTCCCCCCCTTCCTCCTCCTTGCTAATCTACTCCTCTTCCCTTCCTCCTCCACCGTTCCTCATCCCCTCCTTCCTGCTCCTGGCTTTGTCGTCAATCCCTCCCTCCCTCCTGCACCTCCCTTTGTGTCAGTTCACCTTCACTTCCCTATTTTTACCCCTTTCTTCCCTCCCACCATCACTGCTTCCACCCGACCTTTTTTCTTAGTCATGCCACTCCTTTTTCTTAGTCATGCCACTCCTCCCTCTCTCTCCTCTTTGTTACATGACCCCCCCCCTCTTTCTTCCCTCCCTTCGAACACTCCCTTACCCCCTCCCTCCTCCTTTCCTTGTCTTCCTCCTCAACTCTCCTTCCTCATCTTCCCTCCTTCTTCTTCCCTCCCCTCCATCTCCTTCCTCACATCCCCCATCGCTCCTTCTCTGTCACCTCCTTTCTCCTTTGTTTCCTCTTCCTACCTCCCTCTTCCCTTCCCCCTTCCCTCCCTCTACTCTCCCTCGCCCCTTCCTCCTCCTCCCTCCCTCCTTTTTCTTCCTGCCTCTTGCCTCCCCTCCCGACCCTCCCTCTGCTATTCATGTTTCCCCCATTGTTTAACACCTCAAGACGCAACAACAGTTAACTTACGGTCAATATACTTAACAAACTTCTGGAATATAAAAACTCCTCAATGACATCTGACGAATTATAGGCATTATACTATGGCTGTAAAAAAAAGTTAAAATTATGGCTGTCTAAAAAAAAAAAGTAAAAAATTATGACTGTCTAAAAAGTTAAAATTATGGCTGTCTAAAAAAAAAAAAAAAAATTATGGTTGTCTAAAAAAAAGTAAAAATTATGGCTGTCTAAAAAAAAAGTTAAAATTATGGCTGTCTAAAAAAAAGTTAAAATTATGGCTGTCTAAAAAAAAGGTTAAAATTATGGCTGTCTAAAAAAAAAGTTAAAATTATGGCTGTCTAAAAAAAAGTTAAAATTATGGCTGTCTAAAAAAGTTAAAATTATGGCTGTCTAAAAAAGTTAAAATTATGGCTGTCTAAAAAAAAAAGTTAAAATTATGGCTGTCTAAAAAAAAAAGTTAAAATTATGGCTGTCTAAAAAAGTTAAAATTATGGCTGTCTAAAAAAGTTAAAATTATGGCTGTCTACAAAAAAGGTTATATTATGACTGTCTAAAAAAGGGTAAAATTATCGCTGTCAAAAAGTTAAAATTATGGTTGTCTAAAAAAGTTAAAATTATGGCTGTCTGAAAAAGTTAAAATTATGGCTGTCTCAAAAAAGGTAAAATTATGGCTGTCTAAAAAAGTATATATTATGGCTGTCTAAAAAAAGGTAAAATTATGGCTGTCTCAAAAAAGTTTATATTATGGCTGTCTAAAAAAAGGTAAAATTATGGCTGTCTCAAAAAAGTTTATATTATGGCTGTCTAAAAAAAGGTAAAATTATGGCTGTCTCAAAAAAGTTTAACTCACGGTTGTCAAAAAAAAAGAAAAGTAAAACTACGACTGTCTAAAAAGGGGCGCAAAATTATTCACACTATTCTCCCTCTGGATTATATAAAATTATCTAAAAATCTTATTACATTACAGGATTCTTTTTTTTAAATTTCCGGTGATAATAATAAAAAAAAAGTTGCCTACAGTTTATATGCTGCTGGGACAATATATTTGCTTCTGAGTTTCACCTATAAATCTTAAAAATATGTTGCTTTATATACGATAAAAAAAAAAAAAAAAAATGACGAATCCCACTTTCTTCAGTAATGATGTCTCACGAGTAACATATTTACCAGACGATTTTGAGAGGCTGAAGAATACGGTTTGCAAATATACCAACAATAATAATAATAATAACAAAAATAACAAAATCATATGTGCTGCTGAGCAAAAACCTCACAATAGGCACAAAGCAGCTCAATAAACAATATATATACACAGAGCAGACGTGTGGAAGTGAAGCTAATAAGTCAGAAGGCCGATTTCTCCAACACAAACACACACACACACACACACACCATCCTCAGAGGCGGAAAGACGGCGCCAGGGAGTGGGGGGGAAAAAATACAAATAAAAAGGCCTACTGAGTCTTCCCCGAGTCCCCTCTTCCCTATAATTACCACTGTGAAGGAAGTCATGATGGGGAAATTAGTGAACAGGAACCAAGTGCCATCAGTCATCAATTTTTTAAGTGGGAAGAATGTGTGTGTGTGTGTGTGTGTGTGTGTGTGTGTGTGTGTGTGTGTGTGTGTGTGTGTGTGTGTGTGTGTGTGTGTGTGTGTGTGTGTGTGTGTGTGTGTGTGTGTGTGTTTTGAAGACGAATAGCAAGTGGTGGGTATTTAAACCTATTATATTTAAATCTTTTCTATAATTGCTTCTTCGGGTAGCCTTGTATGAGAGAGATGAGAAATTGATGAAAAGAATTTACGTGTCATAAATCATCAATTATTTTTGAAAGAACTGATTACTTACTTTAATGGTTGATATTTTAAAAGCCCAGTATCGTTAAATATCTCAGCTACTGTTTACTTCACTTTCCTTCTTATAGTAATCACTTCTGGTGGTCATACGTAGGATTATCACATGGGAAACTATACCCTTTTTACTCTAACTTGGCCTAAAATTGCCGTCTCTCCACCTTGAAATCTGAAACGTAACAGTATATGAACACTAGAATACGGGGCTTATCACGAGGAAATGCTATCAGAAAGTATAGAGATTTGGTGCTATGGAATGAATGCACAGACGTAGCATTATTTTTTCTGCCAATGAGCTACGTGAAATAAGCCACAGGAGGATGAAACCTGGGCCAAGTCAGAGTAAAAGGAATATAGTAGAAGAAAGTGGTGTGCCATTTATCGTCACATTTTTTTTTTTTTTTTTACAGGAACTCTATATACAGTATTTTAAAACTGTGAATTCGAAGGTGTAAGCATGCCTCTTTATATCTGTCATTCATGTCACACCTGTAATTGTTATTTGTGATTAGCCTGCATCCCACATCAGAGACTGCAATCAGCAACGACACAGAAAGGCCAGGCATGTTCTATCATCACATGCTTCAGAAATTATGGCAAAATATTCAGGGACTCTCCACTTTCCCTTAAAAAAAAAAAAAAAAAAAAATCCCACTCTAAATTAATAAGGGTTGACATTTTAAAACCTTTAGTCTGTTCAATTTCGTTTGACAAAGATTCCTAACCTCTTTCAGTTCAGCTAATGGCCAACCAACTGTATTCAGACTGGAAGAAGATTTTGACTAGTAACCAAGGAAACTCAATCTAACCTCATAACTAAGACACCAAATTTCAAGCCATCATGACTAAAGTATTTAAGTTGCATGAGTTGTCCAGTTCCCTTAGATGAACACAAAAGGAGCCAAAAAATCTCTCAACAACTTTTATTTTTTATTTATTCTGTTTATATTTATTTATTTATTTTACTTTTTGGTGGCCTAAGGAACATGAGACGTGAGCCGCTGATTGGAGGTGAAGGACTGAGACAAGCTAGAAGGGCGTAATTAGGAAAGAGGCGTGTAATTACGGTATTAGGGATTGGAATGGTAAGAGGTGGTTAATTAGCCCCAGTCTGATGATATTACACCCCACTTCCTGCATCATTCACCCCACCACCACCACCACCATCGTCACGCAGGGATGGTGGTGATGTCTTCCGCAAGTCATGGGTTCCTCATGATATGGAATCCTTATTAAATGGTTTTATTTTACAGTATTCGTTATTTTTATCGCTCCTACTACTACTGCAATAATAATAATAATAATAATCGAACATTTTTGTCCGTACTCAGTAAGAACCCCTCCCTTCACGACATTATCAAGGTTAACTGAGCTGTTCCCAAGAGTACAGGGAGTAGCAAGAAGATGAGTCAGTGGTGTGTGTGTGTGTGTGTGTGTGTGTGTGATGATAGTATACTGTAGCAGTGTTACTCAGCACTAGGTAAGGTCTCCAGTCGTCCTGAACTCAGCAATACTCAGTGTTTACGGAACTCGCAGGGGTTTAATATTGGCTGGATCTTCCTTTGTCTTGTGTGTCGCTTTATTTTGGTGCTCTCTCTCTCTCTCTCTCTCTCTCTCCTTTCTGCCGCATCATCTTTCTCCATCTCTACGTGTCTCAAGAAAATGAAGGAAATTCCACTGCTCCCTCCTCCTCCTCTCTCTCTCTCATCATCATCATCATCATCTGCTACCTACCACTCCCCCATCTCTCAAAATATCAGAGGAAATGTGACCTATGCATCCGACGTGAGAGAGAGAGAGAGAGAGAGAGAGAGAATCATCATGACAGTGTGTTTCCTAAATCGTCAAGCTCTACGAACGACACACACACACACGCACACAGAAAGAAAGAGAGAGAGAAAGAGACCACAAAGTCAATCCATCCTTCCTTACTCCTTTCAGCCCGTGGACGTCTTTTATATTCTCAAGCGACCTCCACATGATTTGGTGAAGTGAATAATGAACACTCTCTCTCTCTCTCCTAAGCCTAATAAAACTGCACAAGGATACAAAATGATATCGTACTTAAGTGGTTTACCCTTGAATACGATATGTAAATTTTATCTTTGCCATTCCCAGACTTTTTTTTTTTTTTTTTTTTTTTTTTTGACACTTCAAATTGGAGGAGTTAGATGCAGCCTTCATTAACCCCTTCAGTACAAGACGTAAAGTGCACAGTAATATCGTCTGACAAGCTAAATGAAGTAAGAGCAAGGTTTTTATTTGTCAGGGTTCTAAAATCCTGTTTGGGAAGTTTCGCACCAGCTCGGCATTCTCGGCGGGTGACGTCATGGGTACTAGTGACGTCATGCGCAGGTACTGGTGACGTCATCGGGCAAGGTGACGTCACTGAGGGCCACCGGAAGGGAAGGAATGTGAAAGGGAGGGACAGGTGAGTGAGTGTGGTGGGAATGGGCATGCGTGTGTGGGTAGAAGCTTTGTGTAGGTGTGTAGGAAGGGTTGTGTAAGGATGGTTTGTGAACGGAAACGTGTTTGTATATGACCAGCGGAAGTCGTGTAATGTGAACGTTTCATGTTGGAATTTTGTGGTGAGATGCAAGCTTTATAGAAAGATAGAGACAGATTGTGTGTGTGTGTGTGTGTGTGTGTGTGTGTGTGTGTGTGTGTGTGTGTGTGTGTGTGTGTGTGTGTGTGTGTGTGTGTGTGTGTGTGTGTGTGTGTGAGTACTGGATGATTTCATATTCTGGTAGGCTGGTGTGTGGGTGGTCTGGGTATGTAGGCAAATATGTGTGTATGTATGAAGTAGGATGCATGGATGTAAGAAATTATGTACCGGTACGTGGAGTATATATACCGCAAGTATGTGGTAAAATTTATGTATATTTGTGTGTGACTTATCTATGTATGCAAATGAGTTTAAAATTCATGTGTATTTACATCCAGGCAAGACAACTATGGTTATAAGTACAGCTGTTATGAATGTGTGTATATATGTGACTGTTAATGATGCGGGTGTGTAAGTATATCTGTTATGAATGTGTATATATGTGACTGTGTTAGTGATGCACGTGCGTAAGTAGGCTAAACAGCACTCCCATTGCGGCACTTCAATTCTATAAACAACCAAGAGGCACCACTCGGCCAGAAAAGGCGCCGAGTTGACCCCAGGCGCCGAAGTGGATGTAAACATTGCAATTCAGCCCTGGCCACGTGACACCCCTGTTTATCCTACCCACTTATCAAGCTCTCACGATGTCTATGTAACTATCTTGCCTAAATTGGCCACAGTGTTTAATTGTGGCTGACCTCTACTTTGCGATTATTAGTTTAACCTCGTGGAAACTTCAATGTTATTCCACAGTTTGGAGAGGCCACGTGATCCCCATCTTGACATGAAATTTAGCCACTTTGTTATAACCTTCGCATTCCTTCACTATGCCTTAACTCCTTAATATGAACATGTCTTTGAATATGAATACGAATACAGAGCGCGCGCGCGCGCGCGCGCACGCACACGCACACACACACACACACACACACACACACACACACACACTCTCTCTCTCTCTCTACGGTATGGCTGCACTTAAATCAGCATTATTCTGCCTTAACCTATTCAATTGCAATAAGCTTTTTCATAACTTAATTCCTAGTCTCGATATCACGTGCCAGGTCAGCACGCAACAGTCTGCCCTGGCGGTGAGTCACAATGCGGCAAAAACGATATATAATTCATTCACTTATTAGTCATTTCAGTATATATAAAATCCATTCATTTCACCCCTCCTCCCTCTGAATTTTTGTTTTTTATTTCTGCTTTTTCCATGAGATTTTTTTCAGATCAACTCCTCCAGTCTGCTTATCTATTTGTCATCTTATCATTGCATTCTCCAGACGATTTTATTCACCTTCAGATGGATTTTTCGAACTGGAGGGGTTAGATACAGCCTTCATTAACCCCTCCAGTGCTAGATATCGCTCCTGGGTTGAATGAAATCGTCTCTAGATGGCAAGAATAGCATGAAAAATACGCCATCGGACTGAAGAGGTCGAGAGCACCCTAGTAGTGAATGGATTAATAAGCAATGTGGTCCACATATAGCGCTACACAAGAACCCAACGGTATCTTATGGGGACGGCTCAGGCTGCTGGTCTGGGCTTAGGTGTGTCCATGGGAGCGGGAATGAGCGATGCAGGACAGACACTGAACAAACACTGAATATGCCGTCCCCGCAACACGCGAGAATGACAGAGAAGCGACCAGCCTGTATAGCCATTCAGATGTGTAAATACTTCCCATATGTTCGTTATACAATCATGGCATAAAGACAGCTATCCCCTCTAATGGACCTCAGTACAATGAATCAATGGATAGCGTGACTATTCCCTCTCTCTCCCTCCCCTGCCTTCTTGACACATAAATCGTCTACATGTTCGTTACAAAACCATCGCGTGACACACCAAAACGTGACACAGATAATTTCCTGGCAATAAATAAGTGCACAGATCAATCCTTTTTTTTTTTTTACCCAACCCCCTCCCCTCTCTCTCACTTCCGTATGGCTGTCTACAATATTTGCCACAAAATCTATCAATATCCAGATCCTTTAATCCCGGAGTTACCCCTGTCACCCTGTCCCCCGTCATAAGGCTGCCCTTCTTTCAATTCACAGCATCCTCATTCACACCTCTCCAGACAATCCTCAATAATAATAATAATAATAATAATAATAATAATAATAATAATGCTACAAACATCCATTCTAATTTCGCATATCTTACCATCGGTGTCTTCAATGGAACGGATTCACAAATATACTTCCATGTTATATATTTGCCCGTTATAACACCCATACTCCACCTGCGTATACCATATCCTGCTATTACGTTGTCCTAATACACTCCACACAATACACCTTTTCGCCAGAGTCCTAAATAAAGTTGGATCACGTGTAAAGTGTCATTTGATTATCTCTCCACCTCACCCCCCCCTTTTTTTTAACTATGAACAGAGGAAAGGAAAACCCAATTAAATAAAAAATAATCCATACTCCATGTTACACGTGTCATCCACTCAGCAACCATTATTTTCATCACTATTACTCATATCCTGATACACATCTGTCCTACGGCATCTCGCACAATCATCCCTTTAGCACAGGCCTCAGTAAAAAACAGACTCAGTATAATGCCCTTTCTCATCTAAGCCATTATGTGCTGCTTGTGTGTGTGTGTGTGTGTGTGTGTGTGTGTGTGTGTGTGTGTGTGTGTGTGTGTTTCTTGGTCGTTACAAATCATTTATCTGTTTATGTATTATATTTTTTATCACAAAACCAAGACGTGACATCCGGCGACTTAACCTCTTCGCCCAAGACCTGGTTTAAACAAGAACCTGAAATGCATCTAGTTACTTTCCTCTCATTATTTTTCGTTTTTCTCGTTTAAGCAACGGCCATTTACCCTTCTATTTACCATTTTTTCGTCACAAAACCACACCATGACATCCGGCCCCATAAATCTTTTCGGCCCGAGTCCTTTTCGTCATGTTCCGGAAAGCTCTCGACATGAAGGGTGGACCCGGCGCGGCGAACCGTCCCGAAACCGAGTTCTCCGAAGCCACGTAAACACTGGCTGGAAATTCTTGGGAGAGTTGCGTGTCGCGGATGAATGAATTGATTATGAGATTCCACCGGCTTAATATGGGGATGAGGTGGTGACTGGCAGTTGCTGGGGGCACGGGGGAGAAAGTGAGGTGGGATGTAAGATTAAAACTGGATTGATGCAAAGAAACTGAGAACAGAATTAAGATAAACAGGGGGAAACGCAGAAACGGAACTAGCACTGGGAGGCAAAATGTTAGAAATACGGTCGTCCTTTATTCATACTTGCAATCAACAGACGATTTTATTCAGGAGACCCTTTTATGATAATTAAAGCAGCTTCATGCCTATTAACTGCACGAGGGTCACTCATATCATTGCTACAGGTTAATAATTTGAAAAGGGGAGCTTCTAAGACAGACACCTTCCTTCTTTGTCTGAAAGAAATCCACAAACTGTAGGAGGTTATATGAATGCAGACTGGAGATATTAAGACTACACTACTGCCCAACGCCGCAGCCTGTGAGGGGGGTGGCCTCGACAAAAAAAAAAATAAGTAAATACACACCACAAAACCACCACACCGACTAACGCAAAACAAGACAGGCATCGGAGTCCATTTACAAGCAGCTAATAAAAAGGGTACCATACTTCCTGCTTGCTTTGTCTCTCATCAACATAAAGGGATAAGTAAGGGCAATTCTAAAGGGAAGGGGAAGGGTATTAGGGATATATAACCTCTAACAGTAGCTAAAAACTCTTACCAGTAGACCACAGTGCAACCTTCACACGTGAGTATTGGTTTGGAGGTGGGGAGGAAGGTGGTGATGAGGGAGAATGTACAAAATGATATGTGAAGGGACCAAGGTGTGGACTACTGATAAATAGATAGACAGATGGATGGATAGATACATAAACAGACATAGGGTACGGTAGACAGACAGACAGATATAGACAGATGGACAGGTAGACAGAGATATACCTTAAGTAGAGATAGACACAGAGATAGCTTTATTTTGAAATAGATAAAAAGACTGACACAAAGACAGATGGACTGATATGAATAGATGGACACATATAATTATAAAGATACAGACACACAGACAGAGAGAGAGGGGAAGGGGTGGAGGGAGAGGAAGGGAGGGAGTGCAGGATAAAGGGAAGGGGAGGGGTGGAGGGCGGGCGTGAAGGATAAAAGGAAGGGGAGGGGGGAGGGAGGGGGAGGAGGAGGACAGTCATGGCGGAAGTGGGTGAGTGGTCGGGTTACCTGCTCTTACACACACACACACACACACACACTACTCATTCCTGTATAGTTTTGTAAGCGCATGTGAAAGAGCAATGGTTGACTGAATGAGTGAAAATAGTCAGAATGAATAAATAAAAACGGGCGCAGATGAATGAGCTGGGTGGGAGGAGAAATGTAGGTGGATCTGTGGATGAATGTGAATGAGAGTGAATACAATATGGCGGAGTGAAAAAGAGTGAATGGTCGAAGGAAATATGTGAACAGAGGAAGATTTAGCTGGTGAGGAAGTGAATTTGTGTTTTAGATTAAAGGAAGAGTGTGTAAGCATGAGTAACTGTGTGTGTGTGTGTGTGTGTGTGTGTGAGTGAGAGAGAGAGAGAGAGAGAGAGAGGATGGAAGGCAGGATGAATGGACAGATGATGATTGAAGCTAAGTGACGCTGGAAGGGAAAGAAGAGAGAGAGAGAGAGAGAGAGAGAGAGAGAGAGAGAGAGAGAGAGAGAGAGAGAGTGTGTGTGTGTGTGTGTGTGTGTGTGTGTGAAGGGGTGAGTAAGATGAGTGGAATCCAGAGAATAAGAAACATGGGAGAGTCAGTCAGTGAATCATGACATAGTGAGTAAAGAGTGAATGAAGCTGAGGCCATATGAGAGAGAGAGAGAGAGAGAGAGAGAGAGAGAGAGAGAGAGAGAGAGAGAGAGAGAGAGAGGAGAATTATTTTGGTGTCTGTGCAATAGATACTCAGACCACACACATCTTACGCTCTCCTGTCAAGGCTGACCGACCTTGAACGCTGATAGTAAGTTTTGCCCTCGACATTAGATAAATAGACAGATAGACAGATAGATAGATAGATAGACAGAAAGAAAGACAGATAGACAGCTGGACAGATTAAGGAGACACACTGATCAATAGGTAAATACAGATACACTGATATAGATAGAAAGATTGAGACAGATATATTGCCAGATGGATATATACTATATGTGGTTAGATAGCTACAAAGGGGCTGAGAGAGAGAGAGAGAGAGAGAGAGAGAGAGAGAGTATATAGGTTAGTGATACTGAAAGCAGATGTAAGAGAGATTGAGTGAGAGAGAGAGCGGACAGCCTGTGTGAGTCACAAGGGAAATGCCTCTATAGGAGATTAGGTCCTCTCTCTCTCTCTCTCTCGGCAACAGTCATTTGTGGTAATATCTTTTCTTGGTCCCCACTTCACAATAATTATCACCTCTCTCTCTCTGTCTCTCTCTCTCTCTCTTCTGATGGTTACTAGTGACTGCTAAACTAACGACAATAATGTAATGGTGGTAGTTGTGATGTTGGTAGTAGATAAGAGCAGATTATGAATGATGAAATGGTGGTGGTTCGGATAGTGGTAATCGTGGTAGTTGTGGTTGATAAAATGGTGGTAGTTGTGGTGGTAGGAGAGGATGCAGCTGTTGTTATTATTGTGGTGGTGGAGGTGGAGGCAAGATCTGGTGGCCTAGTTAGTAACTGTCCTCTTCTCACCTGTAAATACCTCTACCACAACAACAATTACAACTACCATTACTACTACCATAACTATCGTCACAACAACCACAACACTACAACTACCACAATTACTACCATTACAACTACCTCAACTATCGCCACTACTATAATTACCACAATTACAACCATTACAACTACCACAACTATCGCCACTACCACAGCCACTTAACATAATACCACTGCCACAACTAAAACAATCACCACTACCACAACTACCACTACCACGACTACTACCATTACTGCTACCATTACTACGCATACTACTATCCTACTACTACTATTGTTTTCTTTGTTGCTATACTCCCAGCTGGCTCTTCCTCCCTCCCTCCACATCTGCTCCCATCTCTCCTCCCTTCCTCCTTCCCTCCCTCCCTGTTGCATTCCTTTCTCCCTCCTCCTGTTAGCCACTCCCTGTACTTCTCCCTTCCTCCCTTATTCTTCACCCTCCCTCCCTCCCTTCTCAGCTATCGTCTTTGTGAATCTCTCTCTCTCTCTCTCTCTCTCTCTCTCTCTCTCTCTCATTTCTTCGTTTCTCTTCCCTTCTCTGCTTCCTTTCTTCTCTCTTCCTTGTTTGCCTTCTCTCACTCTCTCTCACACTGCTTTCTTCTCTTCCCTCTCTGTCCTTGCTGTTCCTCCTTCCTACCTCCCTAATTCTTTTCTCCCATTCCCTCTTCTCTTCTTTTCCTCCCTCCCTCTCTCTCCTTCCCTCCCTTTTATCTCATCCTCCTTCGTTCTCTCCTAAAAGTCCTCAAAGACCTTGAAGAATAACTCTTTCGAGGGTGCGCATGTACTGGGGAGAGAGAGAGAGAGAGAGAGAGAGAGAGAGAGAGAGAGAAATTATCCTATAAGAAAGGTGACAGACAAGCAGACAGACTGACCAACATCTAGACAGAAAATAGTGAAGGAGAGTAGGAAGGAAGGACGAAAGAGAGGAAGGAAGGAAGCAGAGACCGAGTTAAGAGAACGAATGAAGAGAAAGATAAGGAAGGAGAGAAAAGGAATAATAGGAAGCAAAGTGGAGAAGTGGGGGAGGGATGGAGTAAGGGGAGGATGGTTGGGAGGGAGGGTAGGGAGGGAAGGAAGAGGTGGAGGGTTGGTATGGGAGGGAAGTGTAGGAAGGCTGGAAGGAAGCCAGGAAGGTCAGAAGGAAACTCTGTTGGTTAAGGAGTAAAAGAGGCGTAAACGGAAGGAACGAGGGGGAGTAGAGAAGTGTATGGAGGAAAGAGAGAAGGAAGGAAGTGTAGGGGGGAAGGAGAGAAGGAAGGAAATAGTTTAAGTAATGAAATGGCAAGGTTGAAGGAAGGAAAGATTAACCACTATATTACTGCGATTTATTCTTTATTCTTGCTGTTAACAGACGATTTTACTCAGCTTAGGGGAGCCATCTGGTAGTGTAGGGGGTTAATGAAGTCTACATATATCCCTCCAGTTCCATAAATTCCCCCTAAGCTAAGTAAAATCGTCTGAGGGCAGCAAGAAAAAAGCTTAAATATGCGTCATCATAGTGAAGGAGAGTAAGAAGGTTTGGAGGACGGAAAGCTGCAGTAACGAAAGTAAAGAAGTAAAGCAAAGGTGAAGGGAAAGAAAGAAGGAAGAAAGGAAGGAAAAGGAAGAGAGAAAAAATAAATAAAGAAAGAAAGTAATCACGATGAAAATGAAGGAAAAATGAAGGAATTACGAAGAGAATGAAGGAAAAATGAAGGAATCACGAAAAAAAAAAAACTGAAGGAAGAAACGAAAGAAGCAAAGTGACACAAAGAACACTTTCTTTATCTGTTGGTTCCTTGCTCACATCCTGGCTCTACCCACTCACTCGCTCACTATCTCACTCTAAATCAATCCATCTCTTACTGGTCTGATCCACAGAGTGACACTCGCAAAAGAAAAAGAAAATGGAAAGGGACAGAAAGATAGATAGATAGATAGATAGATAGAGAGAGAGAGAGAGAGAGAGAGAGAATTACACGATACATGCACACACTCACAGCTGCCTCAAAATACTCCAGTCACACACACACACACACTTTCATGACATTCGCACAAGCACTCTCTCATGCACACAGAGATGCACTGTCACACATTTCTGCAATTTCACACACACACACACACACACACACACACACACACACACACACAGGGCTTCACTCAGTATGAATTATTAGAAAATTGCGGTGGGCAGCAGCAAGCCAAGTCGCCATGGAGCCTGCTGTGGTAGGCTTGGGAGGCTCGAGAAAGAGAGAGAGAGAGAGAGAGACTTTCGTAACCCCTCGTGCTAAGCGATTTATTCTACACTAAGTTGTATCAGTATCCTTTTGTATGTTACTCCTTGAAACTATGACATGATTAATACGACATAAAGATAATAATATGGTGTAATACGCAATATAAATCGCTTAGGAAGAGGTGTTACGAAGCCTCCTCTGCCACATAGAATACGGCCATAGCTGTGTACTCGACTGTTTATTTATTTATCTATCTATTCTTTTAGTTCAACTCGTACACCTATCGAACATTTCACAGCCAAACTACAGTGAATAATAGTGAAAAAAAAAAAAAAACACACACACACAAATCATTCATATTAATTGCTACTGAGACTTGTATATGAAATATATTGTTTTTTTTTTTTAATATATTACAAACTGCTTGAAATAACACTGACTGTCGATAATAAACGGATATAACATAGTATTCTGTCAACTTTTATTTTCTCTTTCTTCATCTTTCTCACTTTGTTATGGAATTTTATTGAACACTTTCTTCCCTTAACCTTGATCTCATTTTCTTGACAATTTGCCGTTTTTTTTTCCTTTTATTTACATTGCTCTTTTGTGGCAATTTATCCTTTATGTTGTTCTCTTTTCTCAGGACAGCTTATTGTGTTTTTTTCTATATTTTGCTTATTATATACCAGCTTTTCATACTTAATCTCTCTTTTATCATGAAGTATTTTATGGTCTTTTATCATTCATTTCCGTTCCTTTATCTGGCTTTCTTTTTTCATGACAATATATCGTAATCTTTTAATTTTGCTTTTATCTTACAGCAGCTTGCGATATTTATCAGTCCTCTGTCACGCTCCTTTCTTATCACCGTTTATAATTATTTCCTTTCATGTACGTTTTTGATCTTTGACGTAATCGTGCCTTGTTATTTGACGTACATACCTTGCTCCCTAATACCTTGCTCTTTATGACAATTTATCGTGCACATCCTCCCTTGGGCAACGCTAAAGCTACATCAAGACAAGCCTAGTGTGAAACTATGATGTGGCAGGTTTAAATCGAAATCCTCTGTAAGAAAAACCTTGAGGGTAAGAACGACAGAAGAATATGGCTTACAGGCTTACGGTGTGGTGAATAAGGCTTAGTATGTGTTGAATAAGGCCTATAGTGTGGAGAACAAGGCTTTGTGTGGGGAGAATAAGGCTTAGTGTGTGGTGAATAAGGCTTAGTGTGTGGAGAATAAGGCTTAAAGTGTGGAGAATAAGGCTTAGTGTGTGGAGAATAAGGCTTCGTGTGTGGAGAATAAAGCTTATAGTGTGGAGAATAAGGCTTACAGTGTGGTGAATAAGGCTTAGTGTGGTGAATAAGGCTTAGTGTGTGGTGAATAAGGCTTAGTGTGGGGAATAAGGCTTACTGTGTGGTGAATAAGGCATAGTGTGGAGAATAAGGCTTACAGTGTGGTGAATAAGGCTTACTGTGTGGCCAAGTAGACCCTGTGGTTCACTTTTGGGTCATCTGACAAAATAAATGAGTCATGTGCTTGAGTGTTTGGTTAGGCAGAGGGTAATCGCTGTCACTGTAGTAATACATGTGTGGTGTCTGTCAGGGGGTAGTGACCACAAAGAGAGGCTAGGGAGGGAAGGAGAGAGTGAGTCACAGTGAGTAACCCTCTTCCAGTAAAAAAGGTGACACTTGAGTCCTTCTTCACGGATCCGCTTCCTCTCACTCATCCTACACCGGATACTCATTACCCTCTGCTTCCCCCCCCTTTCTAAATCACACACACACACACACACACACACACACACACACACACACACACACACACACACACACACACACACGCAAAATATTTCAACACAAGAAGTTTTCCTGATCTTGAAACAAAAAAATGTAGTCAACGCAATAGTAGTAGTTGCTGTAGCAGAAGTGGTAGCAGTAATAGTAGTAGTAGTAGTAATAAAGTCTGTAGGCGGCAATAATTAAAGGATGAAGACGTTTTGAAGTCGATTTTCCCGAGCGTCTTTCCTTCCCCCTATCCACTCATCCATCCATCCCCCTATCCACTCACCAACCCATCCATCCACCTATCCTTCCACTTAACCACCCATCTATCCACTCACGTCCTTGTCCTAATTACAGCCATAGGATCTGATAATGAGGGTGGCTTATCGTTGACCGTGATTGGCAGGTTCGTAGGTATAAACTTTCTCCCATTTAATCCACAGAATCCGGTAGCGTATCTCACTCACTCACTCTCTCTCTCTGTGGCTTATTTCTCTAAATGGAGTGGTTTGATACTACAGCTGATTATGCTTATTTCACTCTACCATTCACCTGTACTATCTCTACCTAGACTTATTATTGGCATTATTTGTAGAAACAACATACAAGACGATAATGAGTTGTAAAGTGCGGCATAAATCGCTAATGAAGAAGTGTTACGAAATCTCCACTTAGAACACATCCCTTATGTAACTTCTTCTGTACCGAAGCTCATTATAATCGCTTAATAAAAATGCTTGGATATCAAAATAAAAAATGAAACAAAAGAATGAAAAATAATATAAAATAAAACTAAATAGGCCTAAATGCCTGGGATTGAAAGGCTTTAAGCTCCTTTATAAATCACTTCCTGGTTTGCGTGCTTTAACCCGGACTTAAAAATTGCGTCACTGACAATGATCGTGGACAGGTTGGCGCTTTTGTTCTTGCTTTTTTTTATCACCTCCCCTCTCACTGGTCTTTCTCTTCACGTTCTTTTTCTCTCCATCTCTCTCGACCTTGTTTCTCACTTCCTCTTACTGTGCTTTCTTACTGTACTACTACTACTTTTTTGTGTCACGTTTCATGCCATTTTCTTGTCCTGATCTTTAATTCCTCTTCCTCTTTTTCTCCCTCTTCTCTCCACTGATCGTCTTTCCTCCTCCCTCCACTCTTTCTCTCTCCCCTCCTCCCTCCACTTTTTCTCTCTCCCCTCCTCCCTCCACTTTTTCTCTCTCCCCTCCTCCCTCCACTCTTCCTCTCTCCCCTTCCCCTCCCCCAACAAAAACCAATACTCTCCCCCCAAACTGGCGACAGTGTGCTTAGGGCAGATCTAGCCATGTTCCCCCCCTCCCTCCCCCCGTTCCTACTTTTCTCCTCTCCTCCACCTCCCTAGCTTTCTTCCCCCTCCCTCTTTTATTCTTTATATCCCCCTTTCTTCTCCGTCCCTCTCCCCCATCTTCCTTCTGATTCTGCCATTTCCTTCTCCCCCTCTTCATGTTTCCTTTCCCCCCTTCCTTCCTTCCCTCCCTCCCATCCTTCTCCCCTCACTGTCCTCCATTCTCCTTCACCCAATTTTTTCCTCTCCATCCTTCACTTCTCCATTCCTTCCCCTGTCAGTCTGCCCCCACCCCTCTTGACCTCCACTTCTCTTCCCTCCTTCACCAGATGTTTCTCTTATTTCTCTCCTTTCCTGTCTCCTCCAGCTGGGTCTCTCTCTCTGTTTTGTTTATCCATAAAAAGGCATTAAAAAACAATGAGAATAGCTGCAGGACTTTGGCTATCAATAAAGATCTATGGACAAGAAAAAATATTCTTTGCTTACCCAGCAATGACGAATTATAAATTGTAAAAGGAATGTTAATTTAAGCTACTTGACTTAGAGGAACAGAATTATGAACTGCTGAAGAATGACATACTCTGGTCTCCTCCGAAAAGAATTTTTAACTTGGATAGCAGAAGAAAGTTTATGATATCCTGCCAAGTTCTGAAGAGCATTATGAAAACCAAAAACAGTTTTAGGAAGTTATCATCTATTGTTAAATTTTAGTGAACACAATTACAGGAATTAAGATGTCTTGGCAGTAAAGTATTATACATCAAAATACAAACCATACACATTAAACTCACGTTATACACGAGTCATTATTATTATTATTATATTATTATTATTATTATTATTATTATCATAATAAATGTGTACCAATAAGCTGCACAAGTTGTAACTTGGATTACTGAAGTCTTCAGTAAATCTTTTTTTCAGTTACATTACATTTTCATAATTCAAAACCGTCTGATAACGTTCACTTTATCTTTCTCCTTATTTTTTCGTAAAACTTTCGTCTCATTTGCAGAGCTTATCAATATCCAAATGTGCACAAACTTACACGAACGCCGCCAAACACACACAACACAAACGCCCACACATCACATATCATGGTTTTCCATTGTTTGTGTACGTGGGTGTGTGTACATGAGCGGGTGCGAGTATGTACGTGTGCCGCGACGTACACAAAGCTTACACAACCCAACACTTAATCAATTTACTGGTCACAACGGTTCTGGGTGAGAAATAACAATAAGAGGGTAAACAACAAATATTCCGAGTACCACATAACTTGGACATAAAACTTTTTCAGTTTAATTTTACCTCCAAACTAATATAGAGGAATCTGCTTCAACTTGTATTAATTCCTTCACTACAAGGTGGCCTTCTACTGCGTTAAATCGTGTGGAAATAACAAAACTTTAAAATGCGCTATGATCCATAATTGTATAATGAATACTCACCAAAAGGGAGGAGTCGGAGCCAACCTGCATCTTGACGGGCACAGCCTCCGTCAGCGCCACCAGCCCCAGTGCCATTAGAAGAAACCTTGCCGCCATTGTCACTTAAATTAAACTAAAACTTGAAGGAGGTGCAGAGGGTCCGTCCAAAACACATAACACACACCCCTCACCCAACAAATGTCACCTCGCACCTGACACATCCCGCCGGGGTTCAGGGTATATATACGACTGCCGAGGATCCCGCGTCAGATGCCAGTTGTCGCCATGATCAACCTCAAGTGGCAACTCAAGACTTTCGATCCAGAATCAAAGTTGTGTTGGAGATGCTTTTCGTCATCTTAAGGACATTTTCGTGATAGTAAGAAAGTTTTGGAGAACATATTGTACTAACGGTATCATATAAGACCAACAGAAAGCTGACATAGCGATTTCCTGGGACAAATTAAGCAAGCTCACAGTACAGCGCGTTTGAGGGACAAATGGTGTCGTGATTAAGCAAAAGGGACATCCGCTGCTTCCAGGTACACAACTTCAAATTAAGTCACATATGGTAGTTTCCGAGCCCAGGTGGAAGCACAGCAACTCAAAATTAGGCCCTATCTTTCGGGTCAAGGAACTGCTAAATTTCCGACAAACATGAGTCGAATAAGGGCATTAGGACGAAACTTCCTACCGGTGTCCTTGCTCACGATTCCGTATGAATGAAATGGGGTGAATCATCGTGTTTAGATTCTTACTAGTACTTATAATTATTCTTACTAGTACTTATAATGATTCTTCGTAGTACGTGTATTTACTCTTATCATACTATTTACTATTCATTTCCTTTCATATCAGTCATGTTTGACTTCCATTTCTTCTCAAACGTAACCAGTTATTATTATTATTAGCATTATTATGATTATTATTATTAGCAGTAGTATTATCATCATCATATATACATTCCCTACGAGGTCGCACATAAAACCACCAAAATCGACTGTTTGTAGCAAGAATGTAGAAGTGTTTTTATTGCAGTAAATTTAACGAATGCTGTTTTAAAATTTTCACCACTGGGCCTCTTCAAAACGTATAATCATCTGGCGGTAGCAGTAATAAAATACATGCAATCGTACTCAAGGAATTATCTTGTTTGTTACCAGATATTTCCCTATTTACTACTTTTGTATCTATCCTTTCCTTCCTATTTGCCATCCTACCTACCTATTTCTAATTTCTCCATTCCCACCCCTACTTACCAGTTTTTATCTCACCTTTACATGGTATCTGCCTGCCTACCTACCTACCTACTTTTAATATATACAGTCCCTTCCTTCTAGGCTCTTTAACCTGCCTGCATACTTGCAGAGAAACCTTTCCTACTTACACTTGCCCTTCCATTTACCTCCGAACTCATTTCTACTTACGGCTCATCTCTTTTTTTTTCCCCTCCCTACCTACCTACTTATATGTGAAAACAAACTTATTCCCTATCTTTCCTTACTAACCTATCATATACTCTACGGCCTACCTACCTTCTACGAAAATAAGTATACCCTCCTACTTAACTTGCTGTCTTCCCTTTCCACCTCGCCTACCAAATGCTTTCCTACCTGCTTACCTTACTACCGCTTATTGATTGACTCCCATTCAGTAGATAGGAACAAATCTACGCTTTCCTTTTCCTCCTTGTCTACCCACCTACCTACATACCTGACTGACTACCTGGCTCCATCTCATCTCCACACTCTCTATCTCCATCATCCTGGGAACTGCAAGTGTGAGTCAGTCAGTCGTGGTGAATGGGCCGAGTTGAGTCACTGGCCTTCTTGGAAAAATTTCAAAGTGAGAAGTCCAGCGTTCATACATACTCCCATTTTTCTTTTCTTATTTATTTCACTTCAGTCACGCTTCGTCCTTTACCCCAGTTCGTTTTTATCCTCCCTACTGCCCTAATTATTTGACGGGAAAAGGATACGGAGGAAGGAAGTCATGGAAATATGGAAGGAAGTTTGAAATTGGGCCGTCTGGCGGGAAAATGGCAACTTTGTCTTCCCCTGCTGCCCCTGGGTTGTGTATGTGCGCGTGTGACTGTGTGTGTTAATGTACGTGTGTGTGCGTGTAAGCTTATGAATGAATGTGTGTACCGGAAGGAAGGGTCTACGCTCCGGTGTGATAAAAGATGGGAAGGGAAGGGTTGGAATTAAAAGTTGTGTAAACCAAGTAATTCCTGAATCAACCCCGGCCCGATGACACCTCGGCTACCAATCATCAAAATACCATAGCAACGTGTGGCTCTATATGATGCAGAATATAGTTAATTTACTGTAAGGCTTATATATACTGAGGATTGACCTTCACCTCTGATCTTTCCACAACTCAAGGTCTACGTATGTCCACTTGATCGCGCCAAAAATACGCGACATCTGAAATTCCGATCTTTTGCTTTCATTCCAAGCAGTTTCATGTCATGTGTTTGCTGTAAATACATACGTACATACATACATATACAGATATAGATAGATCCATTAAAAACACACACACACACACACACACACACACACAATAATGGGCCTCAATCGCGGAATAAAGAGGCAAGGAAGAGTGTTTCAACTGTAGTGTCGCCAACCCCTCCAGCAAATAAAAAACTCGTGGTGAATGGGCTAGTGACCTCTGTCCATTAAGGCTGGAGGGGGGTTTATGGAGAGTAATTAACACCCAGGCTACTATGAGTCACCCAGATGAATAATATTGTCTGGATGAGATTTAACTCTCTCTCTCTCTCTCTCTCTCTCTCTCTCTCTCTCTCTCTCTCTCTCTCTCTCTCTCTCTCTCACTTACACCCTCTTCAGGTAACATATAATCACACCTGAAGAGGGCTTAGAGCTGGCCTAAACTGTCTTATGCTCAAAATACACACAACTTCAGTACATAACCAAATTCTCACATATTAGAGAGACAGACAGACAGACAGATAGATAGAGTTTATGGATATATTTTTGATAGTGAAGTTGACATGATACAAACACACACATATACCGAGACAGACAGATATATAGACTGACACAGATAGAGATAAGAGATTATGAATATATTATAGTGAAGCAGACAGATGTACAAAATGTTCAGTATGTCACCATGAGAGGTCACTTTTTACCCGAAATAAATCTTGTGGCCGTATCAATAAAATAAATGATAAAATGAATAAAAGTTATCGTATCGTAACTTACCCCTTTCACGGTCGGGATAACTCTAGTATTCCATTCCGCTTAGAAAATAAACGAAAGAAAATGGGAAAGCCTAGGAAATTTTAAACTATCGCCCTGAACCATCTCGCGCTTTGGATAACTCTTGTATTTTCCTCACACTTACCCCAGGCGATTTTCCTCATCTGAGAGTGAGTCATAGGAGCCGTAGAGTGACTTGAGACCGTTTCTAAGACGTTCAGTGCAAGAGGTATCAAAAGTGAAGGAAATCGCCTGATGGAAGTGAATAATAAATACGTAAATAGATAGATAAATAGATAAATGAATAAATAAGTAAACAGATAAATACATAAATCAATAAGTAAATAAATAAGTAAATAATTTTAGGAAAAGGGTTAAAAGGGACTCCATTTTTTTTTCATCTTAACTTAGCCCAGCTTCTCTCTCTCTCTCTCTCTCTCTCTCTCTCTCTCTCTCTCTGCAGTTTAATTCCTGTCGGTCAGTGGCAGAAAAGACAATAGCATGGACATAAATCGTCTCCGTAGCACTTCCTCGTGACTAGCATAATATTCTGGTGTTAATCTATTGTTACAACTCAGCATTCAAGAGGGGGAGATGGTAATTCTAGGCCGTTAAAGTGAAAATAGTGACCAAGGAGATTAATACCTAACTCATAACTCTCTCTCTCTCTCTCTATCTGTCTATCTATCTATCTATCTATCTGAGCTGTCCAATACATTTCCACTAATATACAGTATGGTCATAGTCACGAAGAAGTGTTATGGAAAGGATGTACAGTAGAGCCGTAGCATTGACTTTTTACGCCACGGGACCCACGTGGAATAAGCTACAAAAGGAGAAAGAAAATATCCAGGCCAAGTTAAGGTGAAAGTCGTGAAAATTGTCCAGTTTCGTCAGATAGTAGGAACCATTTATACAGGGGTCAGGCGAGGTCTCTTTGGGAAGGTCAAGGTCAGTGATGTTGAAGATGAGTCACCGGTTCCTCTCTCTCTCTCTCTCTCTCTCTCTCTCTCTCACACACACACACACAAACATACGGTGGCTCAATCGGTAGAGAGTTGGCCTGCAGTCCTGACAGACCCGGGTTCAAATCCCGCTGAGGCAGGGAATAGTTTAAGGATTTGAATTTCATAAAATCAGACTTTACTGATCTACCAGAAGGCCCGCCGACATGTCGTAAAAATACCCCCGCTAATACCAATACACCAGTCCTGTATGAGACAGCCCTAGCATGTATTCAATATGGACGGTGGGTGTTAGCGCCGAAGTGGTGACATGTAGAGGTGTGCGGTACGTAGGAGGACTACTGGGCCTTGAAAGCAGGCTGTGAAGCCTATGCCCAGAGTCGGTCACATAAAAAAAAAAAAAAAAACATATACCGACACCATACAAACAATCACACTGGCACATACACCAGTCCACATACATACCCACCCACCCAACCACCCATCCACACACACACACACACACACACACACGCATACACACACACAAACATATACCGACACCACACACACACACACACACACACACGCATACACACACACAAACATATACCGACACCACACACACACACACACACACAAACATATACCGACACCACACACACACACACACACACACACACACACACCTTGAATGCACGATCATGTTTACAAACAATAGTCCAGTCATCGAATTTCAACCTTAAACCGGGTTACAACATTGTGATTACCTTCTGTATTTATGGCCTTTCTTGTTTACACACATACATATACACACATACATACATTCACATACACACATACATATACACACATACATATATATACATATATACACACACAGTACATACATACATACAGTCCCATACATACATACATATACATACATACAAATACATACATACACATACACACATACACAAATGCATACACATACATACATATACATACCATACATACATATACATACACATACATACATACATAAACATACATACATACATACACATACATAGATACGTACACACACACACACACACACACACACACACACACACAGAGTCACGTTTACTTCGTCCAGTCATCTAATATCACCCTGAACTGCATTACAACACCTGTATCACCTTCCTGTCTCCTGCCCCTCCTTGTTGTCGTACGCATTCATTAGTCTGGACAGGTGTTTCGAGGCCTGTTCCCGAGGTAACAATGTTCGTTATGTTTCCTCCTTGTTTTCTTCGTTACTTTTACTTTGGTGTTTTTATTTCGTTATGTTTATTTTGGCGTGTTTACTCCATGACCTTCCTTTTCCTCCTCCTTCCATCTCTTCATGATCTTGCTTGTGTTTCTTTCTTTTTTCTTCTTTTTCGTTTTCTTCTCCTACTACTACTTTTTCGTCTTCTTCTTCTTCTTCTCCTCCTCCTCCTCCTCCCCCTCCTCCTCCTTCTCTCTTTTCTTATTCGTATTTTTTTCTTATTCTAATTCCTCCTCCCCTTTTTTCTTATTCTTACTCTTCTTCTTATTCCTCCTCCTCTTCCTCCTCCTGTTTTTTCTTATTCGTATTCCTCCTCCTCCTCCTTCTCCAAGTCTTCGTTTTCTTCCTCCTCGTCATTCTCCTTTCTCTTTCCGGCTCACCCTTCACGGCCACACTTTGTTTTTTTTAATCATATTCTTGCTATATCCAAATGATTTTATTTAGCATGAAGACAAAACTCACAATGAAGGGGTTAATGAAAGCTGTCTGTCTGTCTGTCTGTCTGTCTCTCTCTCTCTCCCTCTCTCTGTCTCTGTCTGTCTGTCTGTCTGTCTGTCTGTCTGTCTGTCTCTCTCTCTCTCTCTCTCTCTCTCTCCAAAAAAAAATCATAAACCAAATCACCTGAAATTAACAAGAACGAAGAATAACAAAGAATATATATATATATATATATATATATATATATATATATATATATATATATATATATATATATAACTATTTTTTATATTCATTTTATATATTAATTTTCCACTTTTCCCTCTCCCCCTTTCCAAATATTATCGTTTTTTTTTTTTTCACTCATCTTGGCGTGTTTCTTATTCTTTTCCTTCCTGTTGTTTCGTTCATCGGAGGGAGTGGTGGGCGCGGGAGAGCCTTCCTGCTTGATATCCTTTTCTTATTATCCGCTACAGGAAGCTTATTAGCCTTGATCCCCTTCTCTACGAGGACCATTTTTAGTGTTTTGTGTGTGTGTGTGTGTGTGTGTGTGTGTGTGTGTGTGTGTGTGTGTGTGTGTGTGTGTGTGTGTTTTAATTTTGCTACCACCAGACGATTTTATTCAGCTTAACCGTACATCAGAAGAGTAGAGGAGGACGTGTGTGTGTGTGTGTGTGTGTGTGTGTGTGTGTGTGTGTGTGTGTGTGTGTGTTTAGCTACCACCAGACGATTTTATTCAGTCTAGGGGAGGACGGGGCTAGTACTGAAGGGGTTGCTGAAGGCTGTGTCTAACCTCTCCAGTGAGAAGAAAATAAGGTTACATAGTTCAGGGTGTTATTCTTTCTCTCCCCTTTCCTTCTCTTCCCTCCCTCCTTCCCCTTCCCTCTTCCCTTCCCTCTCCCCTCCTCACCTCCTTCTCCCTATTTCCTCCTCCCCCTTTCCTTCTTCCCATCAACTACTCTCTCTCTCTCCCCTTTCCCCCCCTCTCCCCTTCCTCTTTCCCACTCTCCTCCCTCCCTCTCTCCCTTTTTTTTCACCCTCCCCCCTCTCTTCTCTCCCTTTCTCCTCCCATTCCCTCTTACCCCCTCTCTTTCCCTCTCCTCCCCTACCCGTCCCCTCCCTCTCCCCCTCCATTTTCCCTCTCCCCCTCCTCTTTCCCTCCCCTCTCCCCTCTTCTCCCCTTCCACCTAAATATTTGTCTCCCTTCACACTATATTTGGAAACATGATCTGGGTTTAGACATGGATGTTAGTGGCAGTTAATGTATTCCCCTCCAGGCTTTATTTGTGTGTGTGTGTGTGTGTGTGTGTGTGTGTGTGTGTTTTACTGATGGAGTTAGTTCAAACCAGCTCTCCTCTACAAAAGCAAATAATCTGGACAGAGCAAAGTAGTAGTAGTAGTAGTAGTAGTAGTAGTAGTAGTAGTAGTAATAATAATAATAATAATAATAATAATAATAATAGTAATAATAATAATAATAATGATAACAGTAGTGGCAGTAGTAGTAGTAGTAAGAGTAGTAGTAGTAGTAGCTGTTGCTGTAATCCCAGGCTTAAATGAACCAGAACCCGATGGACTACAGACCTATATTGCCCTTTTCTGTCATCCACCATCCTCCATTCAAGGAATAGGGAGGGGACTCATGGACGTTTGTATAACCAGGCAGCTCCACCACCCGGTCATATCGGTGCCACCACGTGAAGGCGTCCCTCTCCATCCGCAAAACACTGGCTTCAATCCTTATCCGCTCCTAGATGATGCGGATGTATAGAGGCTGAGTTAGCTATATTTAGCACATACAAACACTCAGACGGATATCCCTTTGACCTATAGTAAGTTTATTTTCATCTGACGGAACTGTGCCACTCACACTATGAATATTTACTCGTGGTTATGTGAAATTCTGTGACCCTTGGCTAGGAATGCGTCTCCTTGGTTACTAGTCGAATCACCCCTCTATTCTGACAACACTTGGCCATCAACTGAGCTGAAAGGGGTTAGGGATCTCCATAAAGCTAGAGAAAACACTCCAGCACTTTGGTTACACCCCATTAAGGCGGGCACGCAACACCCCTCCAGCTGCACACTCTCACCCCTTTCCTTTTCACCTGTCTCATGCAAGGGGTAACCAGTCCATTAGGTCTTTCGTGCACAAAATTGGTCATCTATGGTCTGTCTTCCCTGTTCCGTGTTTGCTGTTGCCTGTGATCTCCATTTTTATTTTATTTATTTATTTATTTATTTATTTTTTACTGCCGTGTGTCCAGGCATCTCGAAGTAAACGGACATTATTTATTATCTGGTTTTATTTCTTCAGGTTTCCTTAGAAGGGAGAAATTTGATACGTTCTCAGCCCTGGGTTCCTTCTTACTTTCTTTAAAAAATACTGACACTGGCTCACTTATTCTTATACTCTCTCACTTTCACACTCAATACTATCTCCCTCTCACTTCTCCTCTCTTACTTTCTCACCCACTCAAACGTTCACTGTCACTCATTTATACATTTCACTAGCAATCACTTACATAATCACTGTCGACACTGTTACTCTCAGACTGTCACTCTCGCCCACTCACTCTGTCTCTCAAACTCGTTCTTATATTCACTGTGTGTGTGTGTGTGTGTGTGTGTGTGTGTGTGTGTGTGTGTGAGAGAGAGAGAGAGAGAGAGAGAGAGAGATCAGAGTACACCCTGTGAAAATGGACGTGGTAAAATTAACGACGAGGTTTATTTTAGTGTTCTCCAATAACAATATCAAGAACAAGAGAGAGAGAGAGAGAGAGAGAGAGAGAGAGAGTGTTCGCTTTGTTCTCCCTGACCTGGCGTTCTGTGACCCAAGAATATAACAGACTAACAGACAGGGACAGGCGGAGAAAGACGAACACAAATGGACAGGCAAATAGACAAACAGACAGGGACAGGCAGACAGACAAACGGACAGGGGCATGCAGACATAAACAGACAGGGACAGGCAGATAAACAGACAGAGACAGGCAGATAAACAGACAGACAGGAACAGGCAGACAGAAAAAACAGACAGGGACAGGCAGACAGGCAAAGACAGATAAACAGACTGCCAGGAAAGAAAGTCCAGCCTAATATATGGTTCAGCAGCGGAGGTAATGAAGTAAATAAGGATAAGTAGAGGCGTGTCAGGCCTTTGTACATTTCACAACACATTCACAGAACTGTACACTACAACAAATAAACGCTTGCCACTCCTTCACACATTTTTTCCTGGATATAATCAGAGTGTTTTCACTTGAAGGGACTGGCTCACACCCACATCTTCAACTTATCATTGCATGAAATTCAGTGAGCTTTAGTTATGAGGCGGGAATGAGTCTCCCTGGACACCACGGTGGTTTGTTGTCAACACAGACGGTGAATAAAACTGTGTGGTGGTGACAATACTCAAGGACCAAGCCAAGGGGGGGACGACGACCCCCCCCCTCCTCCCTTCTAACAGAATAAACTGAATAAGAAAGTAGTCATATATATATATATATATATATATATATATATATATATATATATATATATATATATATATGAGCCTCTGTGGTACAGTGGTAGAGTGCGTTTCGTACACGGGTGGACCAGGGTTCGCGCCCCGCCAGGGTAATAAACTTTGGGAGTGTTCACCCGGCCACGTACTGCATTGGCGGACACAAGGGGTGCTGTGGTTGAACCAGTGTCGCTTATTGTCAAGTATGCTTGCACCCAGTCGGTTTGCGCGGGCCGATTACATTTGGTTCACAGACTACACACACATCCAAGGCCACTCCAACACTACAATTACACTTACAAGCACTTCTCACCCTACATACAGTCTCTACCAGAAAGCCTAAGCCACTTGGTAGAGATACATTGGCTATATCGTCCCGACTTCGGTCGGGATAGATCGGTCCTGCAGTGGGTACTCAAACGGCTGATGATATATATATATATATATATATATATATATATATATATATATATATATATATATATATATATATATATATATTCGGCAGTAAGGATTACTTCCTGGGTTGTTTCCTTTACTATCTAACACTAGACAATTCTATTTATAAATCTAGACAAGATTTTAATACATTCCAAGCAGCTGTATCTAAAAAAATAAGACAACCAAATTCAGGATGCCTCCCCCATACCAAAATATTGGCTGCAACTTTAATGGTAACATAAAATATAATACGACAATGGAGTGATGCGACTAACAAACACGTCTGCAGAAGGTAAGAATAAAGGAGTGCAAAGAAAAAAATCGTGGCAGTGAAGTGAGTAAGTCAGGGCATCCTTACTCATTCATCTTGGGTGAGTCAGTTAGGTGGTTGGATGGGTGTAGGAGTAGGCTTGGTGAGTCTTTGTGACCTACACCACCACCATTACTACCACTACAACCATTACTACTACTGTACTAATGAGTTGCTGCTGCAGCTATTCTACTACTACTACTACTACAATCAATACTTCTACATACTACTGTACTATTCAGTTGCTGCTGCTATTGCTACTGCTACTACTATTACTACTAGCACTACCTCAATCAATACTACTACTACTACTATTACTACTACTACTTCTTTAGTCAGTACTACTACTACTGCTGCCGCTGCTGCTAGGACAACCACAACTACTACCACTACCACAATAGTGCTAATCCTAATAGCGACATCCTATAGGGTGGTCAATATTTTGGGCGCTTCTTTTGTGCGTGTTGCGTGGACGGCTCATGACCATCATTCTAGGTGGGATATAGACTTCGTAATGCCTTCTTCTTAGCGATTTGCTCTACATTATACACCCTAGGATTCTTTTTGTTCTTACAACTATGGACACAGTTCGCCTCAGTAACGTACAAGAGGACAAGAAGGTGTATTATACAAACCAAATCACAGAGGATGAGACTAAACTAAATCTCCCAAGCCAGCTAAAACTACTGCCTTCATTTTCCTGGTGAGAGGAACGCAGACATTTTGACTTATGAGAAAAAAAAAAAAACACACACACACATATCCACAGTCAATAGATGTTACAAAATTAGACATTTCAATTCCTCCTTCCTGATGCTTACTTTGTGCAAAAAGCATATTAATCTACAAATGTATGAAGATACTGTACCACAAGCCCAAATGCAAGTATTTCGGCCGCATCCACACCAACGGAAAAACGGTAATAAACACGTATTGGCGATAATGTTATCATAAGAGTTCAGGGTCAAGTTCACATCAGCCAAACAGTGATGGAGGGATTGTTGTAAACACGACTGACAGAGGTTACCAACAATGTTCGCCACACAAGCCGTGTAGCCACCAATACTGGTATGTTAGGAACATTATTATACATAGTTTTGACTGGTAACCTTCTACACTTTACACCAGGGTGGGGAACGTCCGGCCTCCGGGCCGTATAAGGCCCTTAAGATCATTTGATCAGGCCCGCGAGGCAATTCATAAACGAAATTTCATAAACTCATGAACGAATATTATATATATATATATATATATATATATATATATATATATATATATATATATATATATATATATATATATTATATATATATCGTACTGGGCTACAGTTGATTTTAAGTTGATAATTTTGTATGGCCCGCGAATGATGTTAAAAATATCCTAATGGCCCTTAATAGGAGAAAGGTTCCCCACCCCTGCTTTACACCAGTAATAACTGCAAGCGCTGCCTACACTGCACACAATAATGGGGGACAGTAGTGTGTTTTGAAAAGGTTTTCACACATTAAGTAGTACCCAACAATTTCGCGACTATCGCTCTACTGACAGTACACATCGTCGTGCATGCCGTCACCAATACTACCACTGGATCCACAACAGCATAACAGTGGTCACAGCATTGTGTGAAACATTTTGTGTGAAGAATGTTACACACACTAACAGTCCACACACCAGACTCCAATCATGCTATGTGGAGGCGCGCTTTACAGCAGACTTTTGATCGGAAATAATTAGTGTCACAATTTTATGTCTGGAATGCGTCTTTGGAAAATTCGGAGTGGGAGTGGGACCTTATCACCTCCAACACCCTTAACTATGTCCTTGATCCTTTTCTATGGTCATTGACCTTGGTGTTCAGTGTCCTTTAAGTGAATGGATCATGATTTGGCTCTCTCATGCATCTTATTTATTTCTTTATCTTTATTTTTTATTCATTTTAGGATAGTGCTTTCCAGGCTTTCAGCTCTGGGTCTTTCTCTTCCTGTGAAAAGAGACAACACTCATTTCACTCAGAACTACAGGCATTATTCATCTCAAGGCTGGGCATCCTTACTCATTCATCTGCGGTGAGTCAGCCAGAGGACCAGAGGAGTGAGTCTGTGTGTGTGTGTGTGTGTATGTGTGTGTGTGTGTGTGTGTGTGTGTAATTTCACCGGGTCGGTCAGGATCACTTGATGGTCGTGATCGTCAGCATTTTACCCTCCCGGAAGGGAGCTGAGAGCTCATATAGTCCGATCTAAGGGCAAAGCTGTGACCTTCACACACCCACACACCCGTCCCCTTGCTCAAGGGGAACAGTAACCACCCACTTCGTCAGTGAAACTTTTGTGTGTGTGTATGTGTGTGTGTGTGTGTGTGTGTGTGTGTGTGTGTGTGTGTGTGTGAGAGAGAGAGAGAGAGAGAGAGAGAGAGAGAGAGAGAGAGAGTCCCGGGAAATGCCCCGTATGCAAATGAAAAAAATACAATGAAACCATATAACCTGTGATACGTGTGGTGTGGGCAGGCTCGGTTGCATTATTCACCATCTGGGTTATTCAGCTTACTCACCATCCGCCCTGACTCACCATCGCTTCCTAACTGTTTCCCTTACTCAACCTCTCTCACACAACTCTCTCTTTTTTCTCACTTTTTTTCATTGATCTGGTGACTCAAGGATTAACCCATTCACTTTTTTTTTTTTTAAAGTTGCGTTTATCTCTTCCGGTTCATTTCAGACGATTTTATTCAGCTGAGAGTGAGTTATAGGAGCTTGATTGTTACCCTATCAGCCGAAGGACCTGCGATTTATTTATTTCTCGCCACCACCAGACAGTTTTGTGTAGCTTAAGAAAGACCTTTGAAAAAATGTTGGCCTAGGATGATGATGATGGTGATGGTGATGGTGATGATGATGATGATTATAGTGCTGCTGCTGCTGCTGATGAGGTTGTTGATGATAAGGAGAAGAAGAAGGAGAAGGATGATGATAATGATGATGATTATGGTGTTGATGATTATTATTATGGTGTTGATGCCACCATTAACCCTGTCACCATTAACCCTTCCAAGATCGGGATAACTCTACTATTCTCTTCTAGTTCAAACCAGACGATTATACCCAGCTAAAAGTGGGTCATAGGAGCCTGAGGAAGATATTTACACCACCTCCAGTTACTGTTTCATTATGCACTATATTGGCTGAAGGAAAATGGAATTACTAAACGAATCTAAGCTGAATTAAATGACCCTCAGTGGACCTACCTGGACCTAACTGAACGAAAATGGACCTGACTGGACGTAAATAGACATAAATACACCTAACTGGACCCATCTGGACGTAAACAGATCTAACTGGGCGTAAATGGACACAAACAGGGACCCAGCTGGACGTAAATGGACCTACTGTAGCTGGACCGAACTGGACGTAGATAAACCTAAAATTGGACCTAAATGGACCTAACTGGTCCTTAATAAACTAATTAGGTCGAAATAGCATTGAACTGACCTTAATGAACCAAAACTAAGTAAACTGGACCTCGACTGACAAAAACGAATGCAGTGTGTGTATATCACATAGACAGATAGATATATAGAGAGATAGACAGACAGATAGACAGATATAGATATATAGATAATATACAGCATAGGCATTAGAGAGAGAGAGAGAGAGAGAGAGAGAGAAAGAGAGAGAATCATCTTGTCCCATGCTTACATCACATGTTATGAAGCAGGATTTCCCAAAACACCGGAGAACGATGAAGAGATACGGATGACCCCAAGGCACACGACACATCTAACCTTAATCATGAGTGTTTATTTACCACTAGACTGACTATTCTTGGCGGCATAGGAGACCATTGCACCTGTTCCTAAGCGATTTATTGTGCATATTACTCCTTGACATTCCCTTGTATGTTATTATAAGGCCTAATTATCGACCATATTTGCATTAGTACATAATATAAAGAGATACTGGCGTGTGAAGAATGTGCGTATGTGCGTAAAGCGTATCTAAACACACACACACACATACACACAAATATATATACACACACACACACACATATATATACATATGAATAGATGGACAGTGTTGAGGGGGAGGAGGCTGGATTCGGGGGCTTGAATGGAGTGTAAATGAATGAGTGGCCCATTTCATCTGATTTGCTGTTGATGGTTTGCTGGATGCGGTTTCACCCTGTCTTTAGGTGGGAAAAACGATGATGATGATGATGGTGATGAAGATGACGATAATGAGGAAGTGGGGAAGGATGGTGATGATGATGATGATGATGGTGGTGGTGATGATGGTGATGGTAATGAAGATGATGATAAAGAAGGGGTGGAGGAGGATGGTGATGATGATGATGATGATGATGATGATGATGATGGTGGTGGTGGTGGTGGTAGTGGTAGTGGTGATGATTGTGATGATGATCATGGTGATGGTAGTAGTGATGATGAGAACGATGATGATGATGATGATGGTGGTGGTGGTGGTAGTGGTGATGATTGTGATGATGATCATGGTGATGGTAGTAGTGATGATGACGATGATGGTGATGATGATGATGGTGATGACGATGACGATGATGGTGATGACGATGATGATGATTTAGCTGTCATTACAAGCCTCGAGCACTCAAGATCTCGCTGGAGTCCAAGCAGGAATGAGCAGAATATGAGAAGGAAATATGAAGTGGCAAATACAGTGAAATAACTATTACAGACCTGATTTAGTACCAAGCAATAGTTTCGGGGAGAGAGAGAGAGAGAGAGAGAGAGAGGTGCAACATTACGACGAAGAGTGTCTGAAGGAATTAATGAAAAGAAAAGCCTCTGACTCCAACCTGCTTAGAAGTACTTTATGTTTGCTTTAGTTGGCTTTGGAAATTTCGTAACATCGCTTCCTGGCCGATTTCTTTTTTCCATCACATCTCAGTATCCTCTTGTGCTTTACTGATGCCGATATTAAAGCGATATAGTACAGAGAGGAGAATGCCCACGTATGAGAAGCAAAATACATCACTAGTGAAAATTGGCTTTATGTAACATCCTGTACCACGTCATTTTAGGCATTTCTGGGTACTTAAATTGATCGAGGTTAATATTTGCTCTTACATCACAAAGTGGCTCATATATCACACAGCTTTATCATGTTTCAGAATGTTGAGTGTAATAAGGTGAGCGATACATGTAATAGTTTCCCGCCTCACCGCAGGTAAACATTCTTTCAACAAGTTCGGGTCTCAGTAAAGTCGGTTCCGGTGTAAATAGTGAAATTTTTTAGCGTTCTTATCAATATTACACACAGATAACATTTTTCCCCTTCATATGAGTATTACGGATGAATGAGTGTACTGGCGGCGGCCGGAAGAGGAGAGATGACAGATCCTGGACACCATAGACAAATGAACTTTCACGTGATTTTTTTTTTTTAGTAGGAAGAACAAGACATATGGGGGACTCTGCACGATCCTCGTCCTTGGAAAAAAAAATCCTAATTATGACATGAAATAAATCGCACCGGTACGTATAGTCGTGCATCTGGACACAATGTTACGCCTCCGGTTTCCGGCCTGTCAAATACGCATTGTTATTACGGTAAGCCATCATTCTTTTATGAAGTCCATCACAATGCTACACATGTTCTGGTATTTTCAAAACTATATTAATTTAGAAACATTTGATTAAATTGCACTTTGTACTAATATAATATCCAGCTCTCAGTACCCGGAACTACTTATTTCTCAGTTCACACTACTTAGCAAGAGTTTTCAGTAAGCCATTGACTACCATGACTTCTTTCGGTTGAACAAATCTCCTGACACGAACCTCAATATAGTCAACTAGTGTACACAAAGCAGACAAAATGTTACGATAGTCTCTGAGCTTTTACTGTTTGGAAGTCTCTGAGCTGAGCAAAATATTATGGTGTTAGCCTAAATAAAATACCTGGGAGTGTCAACCGCAGCGAAAGGGTAAAATTGCGTACGACAGAAAGTTGATACAGTAACCAAATCAATCCATCCCCCCCCCAGGAGCACGGACGTGATATAGGAGAGTCAAAGGTTAAGTTACCAAACGTTAGAGTTTAGAAGTTTCACAGTGGCGAGTAAAACCATCTAGTGGTAGCCAAAATAAAATTGATGGATTAATCTGTCTGCATCTTTCTGTTTGTTCTCTCTCTCTCTCTCTCTCTCTCTCTCTCTCTCTCTCTCTCTCTCTCTGTCTCTGTCTCTCTCTCTCACACACACACACACACACAATCATCATCATCGAATAAAAGGAATTAAGTTTATCTCGTATCCATGAGTCACTTCCTTCCAGCAACCACTGGTATACCTCGTTTCCTGTCCTTTCTTATACCGCCGCTCCACTCATTGACACTCTCGGTACCCATTCAGATTATCCACATTATTCTAGGGGAAAAATCTGACTTGGAAAATATTTATTGTCTGTCTCTCTGACCCGTGTGCAGACGATGGGCGCTATTTCTAATTTTTTGTTACTATTCCTGCTAATTCTTCTTCTTCTTCTCCTCTTCCTTCTTCTTCTACTATTACCGTTACTACTACTACTACTACTATTTCTTCTTCTTCTCCTCCTCCTCCTTCGCCTCCGCCATCTCCTCCTCCTCCTTCGCCTCCACCTCCTTCTCATAATCCTCTTCTTCACCTCCACCTCCTCTTCCACTTCTTCCTCCTCCTCCTCTACTTCTTCTTCTTCTTCTTCGTCTTCTTCCTTCTCCTCCTCCTCCTCCTCCTCACATTTCCCACACCACACTTACGTCACCGCCGCACTGCCTCACATTCTCACCTCCCAAACAAAACATCCGCCTACCGTAAGCTCTTTATTTACTAACAATACATTATTTTGAATGCCGCTGACCCGGGGGCGTTTCCAGCGGTTGTCGAAAAGGAGGGGTAATAACAATAATATTTATAACAATAATAATAATAATAATAATAGTAATAATAACAACAACAATAATAATAATAATAATAATAATAATAATAATAAAAATGATGATGATGATAATAATAATAATAATGTGGCTGTTGGGCCCCCTACCATCCACACACTCGATTTGGTGCTCCCTTTAGATTCCACACTAACAAGCCTTTTTTTTTTTTTTTTTTAAGCCCATAAAAGCATTTACTACAATGGGTGTTAATCATATAGCCAAACATGCGCCTTGTGGTGTAGTGGGGTCAGGCGCTCAAACAGGATCTGGCCAGTGGGAGTTCAGAGAGTGTTTGGGGTTCATTGAGTACATAATGCTACTCAGGGAAGAACTACTGGTCCCTTCGCACCTGATGGGACAATGAAGGAGTGGATTACAGTAAGATAAGGGGGGAAATTCTTGGACGAAATAAAACTGCGGTATTTTTTAACACATTTCCCCCCGGATATCGACAAGGAAAGATAACACACACACACACACACACACACACACACACACACACACACACACACACACACACACACACAAAGAAAAAATAAAAATAGCGCCTTTTGAATGAAGAAGGATGAGCAACGTTCGAGTCTCCGGAAAGAAAACGAATGCTAGTGGTGGAAGGAAGAGGCTGATTCCGGAAAAAGTATACGTAAAATCATTCACTTCTATAAATATATTAGATTATTATTAAAAGATAAAGGGGAAAAAAAAAACTCATCATTCGAGCACCAGGAAATCGGGGTTCATAAAAAAAAAGAAAAAAAAGAAAACGAACGCTAATGATGGTGGAAGGAAAACAGCGGAATTTAGGCAGGCAAAATTAAGCCCTTCAGTACGATGACAGTTCTTGTATCTTATTCATGCTGCTTCAGACGATTTTATTCAGCTTAGGAGAGACTTTCTGAGCTGGAGGGATTGGATACAGCTTATAGATGAATGATGTCTAGAAATGGAAAAAAAAAATACTAATACTAATCTAATAATAAAATAATAACAACAACAATAATAATAATAATTAATAATAATAATAATAATAATAATAAAAATAACAGAAAAAGGACAAAAATCAAAAAGTAAAATAATACGGTAATAATGGTAATGATAAAATAGAATAAAACGTAAAAGTAAAATAATAATGATAATATTAATAAACCAGACAAACGTAAAAAAGAAAAACACACGTCCTTCTCACATCCTACTGAAGACTTCCCTCTGACTTCGGTTATCGGAATCAAATGACTGAAAGGATATCCGCCATGTTGGTTTACCTTTTCCACTGGTCATTGTGTTGTGGGTTAGAGACGAGTATTATTATTTTTTTTTTATTGGGTTATTTATTTTTTGGTTATTTATTTGTCTGTTTAATTATAAAAAATTGCGACTTTGAATAGCAAAGACTTATCAATCACTCTTTTTCAGGCATCTCTCTCTCTCTCTCTCTCTCTCTCTCTCTCTCTCTCTCTCTCTCTCTCTTCTGTGTCATACGGCAAAACTGAACTTCTGTCAGATGAGATATTCAGCTCATGTATGTAAGTCGGAAGGGATTGTTTGTGTGTGTGTGTGTGTGTGTGTGTTCTTTGTTCTAGATGCGAGGTGTGGGGGTGTGTTCTTCGTGAGGGGAAATGGTGCTTGCGTGATTCAGGCACTGGACGGATCCGGTCCTCCTCTGTCCTGTGGCTTACGACATTGCGTAACACATTTTCCTTGGCGGTTTATGCCGCACGCTGGATTTTAGTACCTCCTTGTATGTTACGGGTGCACACTATGGCGATATTCTTAATCACCATCATCATCATCATCACCATCATCAACTTCAGTCATTCCACTGTGAGCCTGGTCCATCCAATCCTGGCGAATTTCTGAATGTATATAAGCAGCAAAAACTACTTAATCCAGAAAGCTAAGGTGCAATATACAAACTAAGTGCCTGAGGAAAAGGTGTCACGAGACATATTCCACTAATATGGCGTCTGTTTTAATCCTATAACTTTGAGGAATTTCTCTCTCTCTCTCTCTCTCTCTCTCTCTCTCTCTTTGTTATCCCTGTACCACTAGACGATTTTATTCAGCTGAGGGGAGACGTGTGGCAATGAAGGGGTTAACAATGGCTGTATATAATCCCTCCGGTGTGGAAAAAATATATATATTCAAAGCTGAGTGAAATCGTCTGATGGATGTAAGAATTTAAAGTCCACCATCGCGTTGGAGGGGTTAGATACAGCCTTCATTAACCCCTTCACTCTTACAGGTCATTCTTAACTCCACTAAAATCGTCCGGTGGTGGCTTGAGTACGGTGGAAAATACGTCATCATACTGAAAGGGTTTAAGACAGAAGTTACTAACCTTGTCGATTCCATGTCCCCCCCCCAAAAAAAAAAATAATAATAAGATAACCTTCGTGACCTTCCATATCAAAACAGCGCATTATTGTCTGAATTATGTTAGATGTGACATTTTAACACAAGAGGTAGCCTGCCATAACTATGACTAAGCAGTGCATGCAGGTAAAAGAATGTCCAAAAAGCAAATTGAAAAAGTTAGTGTTTAGGCTGAAATTCCGTTTTTGCTACCGTTTTGAGTATCACTGGTGGAGTCAAAGTCAGAGCACAATGGATATAATTTTTCACGTGAATATCACCCCGTTGCTGTGATTTGGTGCCAGCATCTTCCCAAACCCAACTACGCGGTGATAGCTAAAAAATAACAGGACCAACCAGCCTGCCAGTTGCTGATGATGGGAGAGTATTCCGTTCACACCCAAATATCCGCCTTGCTCCTTCCTTCAAATATGTCTTCGCTAAAAGAATCATGCCACAATTTCAGGAATTCATTTTGCACTGGTACCTAAAAGACTTCATGTGAGGCAATAACAGAAACAGGATACTTCACAAATTAAGCCTCTGAACACTGAATATGAAATACTGATTCGAGTTACTTCAGATTACTAAGATTACCCCATACACCCCTCTCAAAAATACATTATGGCCTCAAGGTAGGGAGTCATTGGTTTGGGATACCATTGGACTGTAATATTCCAACTTTCAGACGATTACATTCAGCTTGGGAGAGGCTTTTCGGGCTGGAGGGGTTAGATACAGCCTTCATTAACCCTTCCAGTGCGGTGTCTGTTTTGGCCTGACTAAAATCGTCTTGAGGTAGCGCGAATAAATTACAGTTTGTATTTGAGTTGCAATAAAAAAAAAAAAAAAATGCGCAGGACACTGCTAATATAGTTACACAAATACTTTCAAAAACATCTAGGTTGTGTGTGTGTGTGTGTGTGTGTGTGTGTGTGTGTGTGTGTGTCGAACAGTCCATAAACGCTGAGAATATTCCCCTGAGACTGACATTTAAAAGAGAGCTATTTTTTCCGTAGACTACATAATCAGTCTACGAAACCTGGAGTGCAATATAAATAAATAAATAAATAAATAAAAAATAAAAAACTTCCCGGCCAACAGCAGTAGTGTTCTCTTTCCATACTTAATATTTCATAGTTGAAGAAAAGGCAAGATTTCAGGTTACATACGTCAACTTCAGTGCGTGCGTGCGTGTGTGTGTGTGTGTGTGTGTGTGTGTGTGTGTGCGTCAGGTCACAGAGTCTGGCCTGTTCTTTGTGCTGGATGAGGTGGGTGGGTGTGTGTGTGTGTGTGTGTGTGTGTGTGTGTGTGTGTGTGTGTGTGTGATTAATGCTACCTTTTGGGTCCATATTCTCGCTGAAGAAGCTCCCTAACACCTTTTCCTAAGCGATTTATTTACCTTATTACACTTTACTGTCCTATCCTGTGTTGCACAAACCCTCCGAACCTGTCATACTCTGCATACATAGCGTACAAGAGGACACTATAACCAACCATATGCAAAAATAAATCGCTAAGGAAGAGGTGCTAGGGAGCCTCCTTACCCCACGAGTATACGGGCCTTGGGATCAACAACTCTCAATTTACGGAGATAATTATTTCGGTTCTCGCCGACTCGAAAAAAAAGAAAAGAAAAAAAAAGCGCTTTCATTATTTTCACCCTCTCTCTCTCTCTCTCTCTCCCCGAAAATGCGAGAGGAAGTTCCAGCTTCGTTAATACCCACATCCGCACAATACTGTTAGGTAATGGGATATGGTAACAACATGGCGGAAAATACGACAGGTTATGAAAAACTCTCTCTCTCTCTCTCTCTCTCTCAAGGTGCGAGGAGGGTGTGCTATTCTAAATCCGGAAAATGTTAAGTTTCCCGTCTGACTTACCCATCTGTCTGATTCAAGGGCATCGACCCCATAGAGGCAGTTTCGGATATTTAGCGCTTTATTTGTAACCAAATAATCGTAACTATGATTTGTTTTAGCAGGAAGGACAAGATAGAGAGTGTACAGATTATCTCCCTATCTCTTACCCTTCCTGTAATAAAAATCTCAGTTACGAGAGAAGATTCATCGTAGGTTATTTTGTGAATCTCGTGCAGGTCAGTGGGTATCAGCGCTGCAGGTAAACAAAGGTTCATATTCTCGTCAGCTTAGTAGGCTTCTTAGCACCTCCTCTTTACCGATCTATTTTCCATTACACATTCTTTATATTTCCTTCTATATTAGTTACTTATTTCTACCCCCCAAAAGGAGGATGGTCGAATGCAGGAAGAGGGCAACTTCAACCTGCAGTCGTATGTGTTTTCATTTCAGGTAAGTCTGGGATTGCAGCTACTGTTATCAGCAAAAATTGGGTAAATATAATACAAGTGAATATTAAATCGTAGTATTCCGAAACAAGGCGGTCTAGGAGGAAGTGCTGAGAGACTCCAAGATGAAAATAAAGGCTAAAGATACAAGGGACATGGAACACAATGCACACGAGGCTACAAGAGTTACACCATAGCCGTATCGTATCAAAATTAACCTCATAATCAGCATACCTAGCCTTACCACAGCATAATTTAGCCTTACAAACGATATATCCAGCCACAGTAACAGCATATCCAAGCATACTACGGCGCAACGCTTTGATCTATGGCATATCTATTTATATCATGAGGAGTGACACGGTTAGCTGAATCTGGCATCACTGAGGACTGAATTTACTGCCAATGACGTAACAATCTACTGATATTTGTTGCTCTGAAAGTGGACTGTTTTGGGCGCGATAAAACACTCTCTCTCTCTGCAAGGAACTGGATGCACTGGAAAGTATTAGAGCCACCTCCTTACTACATTATTAAGCTCAGAAAACAACTGGGAGATAAAAGACAAATTACCAGCCAGCATAACAGAATATAGGAAGAACAACTCGAGTCCTTCAGTGACTTATAATTCCTATAACACCACCACCCCAGAAGAACACACCACAACACCGCACCACACCACACCCACACCGGAATACCACATGAAAGCAGGCAGTGAGAGAGAGTGAGTGAGAAAAGGGATTAAGACGTAGTTTGGAGACGGTAGTCGATATCTCTCGTCGGGGGAATTCCATGATAAAACTGGGTGTCAACGATAATGATACAACCCAGCTCACGTCCAGGGTAGGGTGCATCAAAAACACAAGGGCTGGAAATTACTCTTGCCTCTCATGAATAAACCTCAGCTGATTTTGTGTTACCATATGCACACATCCACCTACACCTACAGCTTCACATACAACACACCAGCACTATCCATATCACCACGCTACCAGTCCACCATCCCCCACACCATGCACATCACCAAACCTTCCCACCACACCACACCACCACATCTCTACTCCTCGCACACCACCATTCCATGTTATCACCCACATCGCCATCAGTTTTCCCCTAGCTCCACCAAAAACACCACTCCACACCACCCACATCATAATTCCACTTAAACCACCCACTTCATCATTCCACTTAGGCTACACCGCCCACAAGCCCACACCATCATTCCACTTACACTACCCACACACCCACATCATTCCACTCACACTACCCACAGGCACCACCCCACCACATCATCACTACCGCCAAAGCACAAAGATTCCTAACCCCTTTCAGCTCACTTGATGGACTGAAAGATCGTTTTGACCAGTAACCAAGGAGATTCATGCCTACCTCATAACTATGACCAACCAAAATTTATGTAACCACGACATAATATTAGACAGTGGATGTGGGCCAGTTCCATCAGGTGAAAAAGAAACAGTTATAAAATCCATCATAATATTTACGGCAACAAACCGCCATTACTGTTGACATTTGTAAGATTCAGTCCTTATGATGCTCAGTTCCAGGCTTTATTATTATTATTATTACTATTATTATTATTATTATTATTATTATTGGCCTGTGCGTAGCTCATTCCATGTCGCCTCGTAATAAACACAAATATAAATAATACATAAAAACCAAAAAAAAAAAAAAAAACACAGATATTCACAATATTGAAATCTGTCCAGCCTCCTGAGTCTAACGAACTTAAATTTCAATAAATCTCTTGAAAATAAAATAAAATAAAATAAAACAGGGTAGTCCAAAAATATTATCATTCACAGGGGTCCTAGGGTGGCTTGGCAACAATGCTATAATCAACTTCCAGACATGATGTAGGGTAAGACTGGGTAATGTGAGGTTGGGTAGGCTGGGCTAGGTTAGGTAGGGTTGGGTAGGGTAGTGCCAGATAGGGTAAAGGGAGGTTGGGTAGGTTAGGCTAGGTTAGGTTAGGTAGGGTTGGGTAGGGTAGTGTGTTAGGTCAGGTTAGGTAGGGTTGGGTAGGGTAGTGAGGTAGGTTAGGTTAAGCTGGGTTGGGTAAGGATGGAAAGGGTTGGGTAGTGTAAAGTAGGATAGCATCAGGTGCGTTTGTGTTGGGTAGGGTAGGATAGCCATGTAAAGTAGGTTAGGTTAGGCAGGGGTGATAGAGTTAGGTAGGTTGTTTGTTTAGTTTAAGGTAGAGAAGGGTAGGGTCAATGTGTAGGGTAGGGTAGGGCAAGGTAAAACTGGTTAAATTAAAATTAGGGTAAAGTAGGCCTACGTTAATTTAGGTTAACGAACAATAGGCTGGGTTAGGTTAGGCTATGTTAGGTTAGGTTAGGGTAGGGTAGGGTTGGATCGGGTAAGGCAGGACAGGATAGGGTTGGATAGGGTAAAATTGCATAAGGTAAGGTGAGGTGAGGTAAGGTGGGTAAAGTTTTTGTACGGTAGGGAAAATTTGTGTAGGGTATGGCAAGGCCGGGTAAATTTGGATAGGATACAGTAGGATAGGATAGGATAACTTTGGATAGGGTAGGTTAGTGTAAGAAAGGATTGGACTGATTAGGTTCCGTTAGGGTCGGGTGGGCTTAAGTTAGATTTGAGAAGGGTAAAGGAGAGGTCAAGACAATAGGATAGGATTGAGAAGCTTAGGGTAGGGTAGGGTAGGGCAGAGTAGGGTCGGGCTGGGGAGGGGAGGGTAGGATAAGCTGCATAAAAAACAATGCTTATAGTACATGGAGGTACAAAATATGCCCATGTAACTGATAATTTCTTTAATCACCGTGTAAGGCTTTCATTTACTCCTTATTTTTTTTCCAGCTCGATATAAACGAATCTGGGTACTTAACGTCAAACCCTGGACTGACTTCACTGTAATTAAATCATCCAATAATTCCCGCCCCTTGCTTGACTTAACACACGAAAATCTGGTTAGGTTAAATTTTTCAGAATATCGAGCCCACATACCCTAATTTGCAGCAATATTATGAACTGTACAGACACTGAAATCATAAACGCATATAGTGTGTCAGTTAAGCTCAGGACAATATAATGTGACGCTGAATTGCCAAAGAGCTGAATCTGAATATCATTTTGTTTTCGCTTGCCTCATCTTCGCATAGTTTCTTACCCTCCCTGCTTGGCCCATCCCTCTTTCTCCTGTTTTCCTTTCTCTTACACTGTCCTCCGTTCGCTCTTATTTCGCTCTTCCTCACCCTCTTTCCTTCCTTCTCTGTCTGTCTATTTATCTCTATACTTCCTAATCTGTCTCTCTCTTCACCTCTCTCTTCCTTTACACCTTCCTGCTCCTTTCCTCTCCCTCGCTCATCCCTCACCACACCTCCCAGTTCTTCCTCCTTCACTTCCTCCTCCTCTACCCCTCCTTCCTTCCTTCCTTCCCCCCCCCTCTCTCCTTTCTTAGTTCAACTGCAATATTTTCTCCCCATATTTATTTAATTAATTAAATCCTTTTATCAATAACTATCTGACTTTTTAACTAGTGCAGACCATATATACTTATCATGCAATCTAATTTGATCTAAGTCTCTATGTATCTATCCACTTGTCTATCTATCTATTTGGTCAGTAAACAGTATAATCAACTTAACCACAGGCACAGCCAAGATTTTAAGATGCGGGGGGGGGTTAAAATTTTGGTTGTCATTATTCTTGAGATACTGCTGCTTGGGAAGTAGTACACATGAACACCTAGATTGATTTAAAATGTAGCTAGCGCTAAGCAGTAAACAGCCCAGAAACCAATCATTAATAAAGAAAGAGTAAATAAAATATGACTGACAAAATGGCTGCCGTCCCTTCTTGTAGAACGGGTTCCTCGGGTCATCCCCCAGGCTGCGCCCATGCACTCAGCCTAATAACTACTTAACCCACCTGGTGTGTTGCCCTCCCAACATCACAGTTACCATTCTAAAACCATTTAATCAACTTTTTGGCAAAACAGTAAACGTAAATAATAAACTCAAATACCTTGAATGGGGACGCCGACGAAGAACCTTTACGTGGTGGCGCTGTGCACCCTTAGTGGGGCGAAGTAGTTGCAATGTCCACCCAAGCGCCAAACCTCCAGCTCCTGAGACTCGCCGTGGGGAAGGTCCCTGATTCGACCCTGGTAAGGCTGTCCTCCACAAGGGGGTGCCAGTTCCCTGCACGTGTATGCACTGCACTATAGGTTACCTTTAGGACGGCTCCATAGAAGCAGTTCCTTGCCGGAATTAATAAAAAAGCAACCACCACCGCCTTAAATTGAGTTACAGCCTTTGTTCCACACCCTCACTCCTCAGAGACACAACACAAAGTAACTGCGCCATCATAATATCTATCCAAGGTTTCGGAAAGGACACTACGAAATATTCATAACGCCTAACTGACACCTCAACGAAACGTCTAAAGAAAACGATAAGTTTGAGTGTGTAGCTCGCACAGAAGTTGTAAAGCATGGTCCCCATAATGTAATGTGATTACTACAAATATGCAAATGACAGTCACCACCTTCACAGATTCAGTGTTGCCAATCCGGCACTACCTAAGTTTACATAATTTTATCATAGCAGGTTTACTCATTCGTATCTCAAATAAAAAAGAGTAACTATTTTGTGTGTGTGTGTGTGTGTGTGTGTGTGTGTATTATATATATATATATATATATATATATATATATATATATATATATATATATATATATATAAAATAGATGAAGAGGAAGGCCAAAAAAAAAAAATCCATACAGTAGACTGCAGGTGTCTTCCATTCATAAAAAATCGGTAACAGCTTTGTTATCCTAAAAAGTAAAAAAATACATAAACATGGGAAGTTGCTGCACTGCATCCTGTAAAATACAACAGCAGCCTACAAGGAATGTGGTTGCTAACCATGAAAATCAGTGCACAACCTGTCTCACATATTGCAAAAATTGGGTAAATTTATTGTTAATACAAATAAATGTTATATAGCAATGCTTAGTTGAGGCACATATTTTGTACATAATTATGATTAAGAACCATAAAATTGTTGGTATGATCAGTTGGCGGGAGAGTGATGGTGATACTTGCGTGATGTTGGACTCCGGTTTCAATAACAAACTTGCGATCAGTTCCGTCATATGGATATATTCTGTTATGCGGGAAGAACAAGAGAAAGATTCTACACCCCTTGTCCTTTCTGTGAAAACAGATCTAAGTAGCGAGAGGGAATAAATCGCACTGAATGGCGTGGGCCCATCGTTGTTGAGAGATGCCAGCTTCACTGAGAACATGAGAATTACAGGTGAGTGAATTTGTATGAAATTTTGTCTTCCTCCAGCCAACATGTTTTCCGGCTAACCGCTCCTCTCAGCACAGCTTTTTTTATGCACCTTCTCTCCCCATTGTGTTGTTAAAGGAATCACATTGTGTCGAGGTGCGATGTTGCACATTTCCCTCTTGCGGATATCCCTGCGTCGACTTTACCCTAAGTCCGCACATGATGAAGAAAAAAGGCCGTTCTACACTCCGTACCCTTTACAAAAACGTTGATGTGTGAGCGTTGATATATCTAGCAGAGCAGATCCTCCATCAACAAGTTTGTCTGCATGTAAGACATCAGTCTGTTGCCACGAGTCTGCCCCCACTTTCCACTCTTTGTTGTTTTTGGTCCATTGGGATTACTAAATTTTGTTATGTACTCGACATAATTTTGGAGTTTTCTAGCCGTAAGGTCTAAGCCACTCAGCCCCATCCGCCATCCCCCACGTGCGATTTTGTGACTACACAACATGTGGCACTAGCGGGCTTGGGTCGACCCATTCAGTAGGAAGGAAACAATCTCATATGATTTGGCAGCACCGCTGACTTGATGTTACTTACGGGGAAGATTTTACCCGGTCGCCATTCTGCCCACCAGCAGACAAGACAATGGCACCAAGTCGGCAGAATCTCTAGTCTCACTGGATTTGACTCAGCCTTTAGCTGAGTACCCTGCCCAAAAGTCAAATGATACCATGGTTTCATACTGTACCAGACTTACATGCATACTTTCTTCTTATGGTAGTACCTCCCGGGGATAACGGGAGCCAACCACTGATTACCAAAAGATAAAAATCATAATGGGTCAAAGAAAAGTAGGGTGATTTCTTGCTTTTTATTTGCAATGCTCTCACTTTCCTCTCTTAAACAGTTTAATGCTTCTCAGACACTGCACACGAATCAGGAGCTACAAACCAAAGGAATATTCTGGTGTGGTGTGGCCAGTCATAACTGAGCTAAGAACGTTTATGTCACGTAGGGGTGTTATCATAATCATCATCACATGATCAAATTTTCATCATTCTAACCTAGTTTCTTCTGTATATATTGACTAGGAGACTTACATCAAGGCTTTTTAACCACTTCAGTCCAGTGATGCATTTATTGATTTATTATCACCTCCCACAGACAGTATTATTCAACTTAGGACAAATGTCTTTTTTGGGAAGAGTTAATTTAGTCCATATCTGACTCCCTCCAGTTGGAAATCCCTTTAGTCAGGGTAATACAGTCTGGCAGCAGAAAGTATATAACAAAAATGTCATTGCTGTGGTCATCTCTCCCTCATCCTTAGAGTGAAGTTTGATTTGGATAGTGATTGCTTTTACTATATTCTTCCAACAACCAAACAGTTTCAAGCATAAGAAAGACATCTGTGTAGTGAAGGGGTCTGAATTCATCCCTGGAGATATTCTTCCCACTGTCAGGTGATCAAGTACTGTACATCTCAAAAATTCCCTAACTGTCCAAGGGATAGACCTCTCCCTCCAACTGTCCTGAAGGGCTTAGCCATACTTGGCAATAAGAAAATTTACTCATGCTCTTAACATCTTCAGAACGGTGACATCTCTTTCCAGTTTATTCTTGCTGCCTCCAGACAATTACAGTACTGTATATTCAACTTAGGAAAGATCTCCCATAGTGCACAGGTTAATGAAGGCTGAAACTAACCCCTGCAGTTTGAAGTAGTCTCTCCTAACCCAAATAAAAATGTGTTGAGGTGGCAAGAGTAATGTGAAAACTATGATGACATCTTTAAGTTATGGTAGTTATCCTCAGATAATTTTATTCAGCTCAGGACATACTTCAAACTGGACTGGGCAAGTCCTAGAGGTAGCATAAAAACAAACCAATAAAAGATGATCCCAACACAAGAGACTGGCATCCTCTTAGGCCTAACTCTCCTGACTCCACCCAGTGTGTTGATAATGCCACCATGGTACAAAAAAAAAAAAAAAAAAAAAAAAAATCATCCCAACCTCTTCTTTTTCTTTCACCTAAATAAGGGGGTCCAGAAAGCAAATGAAAAAACATTATATACTGAAGGAGAACTAATCAACAGGATGCCCATTGAAATAAAAAACCACCACTATCACCATGTTAAACCTACTTCCAAATTATAGATTGGATGGGTAGGAGCCATAAAAAATTAAAATAGCCTACACTTATAAAGCCAGTTCCGTATCACCCCGTGCAAGTTGTTGGGGGTCCCACATGAAAGATGCAACAATGAAAATATCTATCATATAATAAATAGTAATCCACTGGTTATAAAAATATCTTTAATATAAATAATTCCTACTCCTTTGATGTTAGAAATGTACCGTAGTTTTTATACTGTATAAATAAAGAATTGTAAGTCATACAGTGAAGAAATTATCATGAATATACTGTACTGTAAGTATTAAAATATATATACCAGTACTGTATATCATTGATGTAATGGGAAATGCAAGTTGTGAATAAATAAACATACTGGTATGCTACAGAAATAATGTACAATAGAGTAACTTGTACTAAAAAAAAAAAAAAAAAAAAAAAAAAAAAAAATTTACAGTAATTACAACTGGCTCATGTATATAAATAAAACTAATATAGCACAGCAGTACTATATAAAGTACAATACCTTGTGTGGAGAGAAATGAGAATATTACCTATGAAAACAAATACTGAACACAGAATAAAAACAATATTGTACCATGAACAGTACAAGAGTCTGAAGTCTTTCGGTCTTAGAGACTCCTCTAGCACCTATTTGTATAGTACTGTATCGTTTATAAAGGCTCCAACATGCTTGCATGTGTCCGTCTTGGTCACCAAATGGCGGCTCTGCATAGGCCAATAATACATTAGCCCTTTCAGGATAGATTTCTATACCGGTACTTTTTACTTACTTTTTGCTACTGCCAAATGATTTTATATACCTTGGGAGTGGCCCCTCATTATCTAGGGGTTGTAAGTCTGTATTAATTTTCAAGATGGGTGAAGTCTTACCATCAAGTTATATTCTTGCTACAGTACTGCCAGATGACTTTTTATGGCTTGGGAGTGGCATCTTATCATCAGAGGCTTAATACAGGGTATACCGTATACATTCTCTGGGACATTAATGCAATCTAAATCCAGCTGTGATACATAACTTGGAAGAAAGTGATATAATGTACCACACATGCAGCCGTCATTTATAAGTAAGATATTTTTACAAAATATCACAACTTTTTACACATTGCTGTTACTGTAAATTGAAGGAATGTGGGAAATTAGCTTCATAAGTAACACAAAATCTTTAACGGGCAAATTCTGTTAATATCCGAGGACCGCATTAAAAAAAAAAAAAAAAAAAAAAAAAAAAAAAGTGTGAAAAATATTGAGGACTTACTGTAATATGCAAAATGAATCACTAAACAGGTGCTAGAGAGCCTTCTAAGCCCATAAGAATACAGCCCATGGAGTGACAGTACTTCATACTGAGAAAGGTGATGTATTTATTTATATATAAAAAAAAAAAAAAAAAAAAGTATAAGCTACAGTAATATGCCTCAACAACAGCCATTTCAATACGGGAGTACCGACATGGTATGTATGAAGGGAATGTTGTACTGGTGAATGAGATTTCTTTACAGAAAAGAGAAAAATGGTAACAGCCATTTCAATACTATCCCTTATGAGGGAGGGGGAGGGGGAGGGGAGGCGTTTCTGGAGTTCAAAAAATGTAACTTTACCTGTACTGTACATGGAAAACAGCAATTAGAGATACATGATTACTGAACTGGAATCTTTACAAAAATGCTTGGAAACTGAAAAAAATCCACCGGGATCAAATTTTAGTCGTTGTATGACAGCCAGTATGGTTCATTCATTTTAACTTGGTCCTGACTTTTGTCTTTTTTTGCAGCTTGTTTCACACAGTTCAGATGTACATAAGTACAGTACATCCTTTCAACAGCAGTTCTTCATGACTAGTACCATGTGTTAATGTTAATCTGTTGTTAAAACTCAGCATTCTAGATGGAGAGATGGCAATTTTAGGCCAAGTTAGAACAAGGTATAGTATCTCTTCCTAACCCTTATATTTATGTGTATGGGGGAGCAACTCCTTGAATCTGGGAGTTTTTTATATTTTTTTATTTAATTTTATTTTTATTTTTTCTCAACCAGGCAATTTTATTCAGCTCCAGTAAGGCCTCATCTTGAAGGGGTATATTATGATTGTATCTAACTCCCTCCAATTTGAAAAGTCTACCTTCGACTGAAGAACTGCATCAAGACATAGTAATATAAATGAAAAAGATGTCCCCTGGCTTAAATGGATAAAAGTTAAGCTCATCAGTATGATCATGTATTCACTGATGTTGTGTAGCTACAATGCTTACAAAAACAAAAATCCTTAATCAGGTGATCGAAGGTGTTATGATGAACAATGCTGCTGCTCACTTTTCATCCACATGGCAAATACAGTATTTCTGAATGCACAGTGTACGGGTAATTCATTTCTTCTAATACTGCATTAATAGATATAGGAGGCATACAAATACCATAAATATTTAGTGAAGAATATTTTAGAATTTCAACCACTTCTAAAATCAGATGGAAAAAGTAAGGATATAGTTTGTATGCATTGTATGTATCAAAATAAGTTTGACTTGGGCAAACTTGGACTCTCACAGTACAGTATTTCAGAATTACACCAATGTGTAACCCAGAAACAACCTGTATATGTGCAGCACCATACTGATAAAAGGTATCCTTAAAAGACATACTACCGGTACTCCCTTTGTGGTGTAGCAGTCTGAGGTCAGGCTAATGTAGTAGCTATAACAACATTCTGATGAACCTAAACCTACCTAAGTATATTAAGACAACACAAATTGCATTTATTGATCTTGGTTCAGCAAAGAAGTCAAACTTTCTTGACACTTCTGTAGAAATATAAACATACAAAAATGGCATTTGATTGTACACACATACATCCCACCGTCCTAAACACCTTCCTAGCTTAACACCCTGTAAAACTCCTTCAGTAAGATGATGACGTTTGTCATTATTCTTGCTACCTCCACATACAGTAGTTTTATTCACCTTTTTATTATGTAGCTATCATCATTCCAACCATTTTTTTTTTCCCCACCTATTGATGGAGTAAGGTAGGGTCTATAACCATGAAAAGGATACTATATTGTGGAGGAAGAAACAGAGACATAAAGCTAATCAGCTGTCATCAGACTGAAGGAGACAATATTACATCATTACGTTATTCCATCCATTACTCCTTTAAACCTTTACTCTAACAGTTTGGTATTTCATGCATAGAAGTGTTGTACAGATAGTCTTTATTATCAGTCCAAGATGTGTTAAAAATATAATAATTTTTTCCATACCTTTGGTACTATAAACTTGGGGAAACTGGCAGGTCAGTTTTGTGAGCAGCTATGAAGTACAGTATAACAGGCAATTTATGGGTTTACTGTGGACTTCAGATCCAAAAAGAATGTACCTAAAGGGTGACCTTTAGACCTTTAATGAGGATTAATTGTATCACAGTATTTATCTGCTGGTTTTATGTGGCTAATACACTGTCAAATCACACACATTAAGGGTCAGAGAAAGGAAAATTCTAAAAGATGCCATCGCACAATGTGTGTCCGGAATATTGTTGTACTGTGATGTACATCCAATACTGTTGTCATCTGGTAATGTGCTTCTCTGTAAAAGGGCTTTCTACCCTATCTTGTGTGGTTCAAACATTTTATCCTCTCAAGAGGTGCTTCCAATCCTTTCTTCCTATCTCATCAAGATGTCTTGATACTGTACTACTTCAAGTCCTATTTTAAAAGTATTTCTGAGATTTTGTCCTTTCTCATGATGTAGCTCTAGTATTCTGACTTCATCAGCTCAATCATGCATAAAATAAACTAGTAAAGCTGAATATGAACCATGAAAACCAATCCAGTTTGTCAGGTGGAATATGAGACGCACTGCAAAGATTTGTTAAAGACTGAATGTACACAGCAACAAAGATCTTGTGCAGATCACAATCTAGTTGACCCTGAAGTATATGAGGTGCGAGGAGTGAAGTAATGGATAATAGTAGTGGTCCTTGAATCTCAGATGCTTCAGGTTCCAACTACAAGTGTGAGCTGCATAAGACTTTTGTTGTTGTGTACACTGTATATGAACACTTGTATAAAAAATGTTTATCCCTCATAATTATGATCACTTAGGGCTGCAGTTAAGGACATCCCAAATCCACATTCCAAAATAATACTCAGTAAAATTTAATGTTTGTGGAATTTATTTTTCTTTTGTCAGTTATTTTTGCTATCATCATCATCATCTAAATTTCTTTCATATTTGGTTTACTAAAGTGGATGGTTTGTTGTGGAATTTCAGTGTGCTGTAATTTAATTTTGCACACATTAACCCCTACGATATAATTTTTTAAACATTTACTCTTAGTATGATTTTGCAAACATTAACCCCTTCAGTATGATGATATGCTTTTCACTGAAGTACCAGTATTGCTACTGCCAAAAAATTGTATTTTGATTAGGAAAGACCCCCACACTCTGAACCAGTCAGAAGCTATCAACAGTAAAATCCTCAGTGTGTCAGAAGCTGTCAACATTAATATCTTCATTGTGACAGCATGTTTTACTTTATTCTTGCAACCACCAAATGATTCTACTTAAGATAGATGAGACTCCTCAAGTTCATGAACGTAATCCTGGATTTAGAATATACATCACTTCTATCACAAGTGCCTCAAAAAGAAAGAAGGTACTGCAATATAAATTATAAATAAGTGGTCGATAAAGAGTGCAGCATTACATTTGTCAAACTTGGTATTCCATGATATTTCCAAACTTTTCATTCATTCATTGCCAGACACCATGTATCCCAAACAGGGTGGCCAAGGGCTTAGAGTTAATTGTTTTACAGGGAGGGGCACTAATCCTCCACCAACCCCACTTGACACGTAGGGAGTTATGCCAACAGCATCTGGTGTTCCCAGGCGGTCACCAACTGAATATATTGTATGTATTATGCTCCTTGCTAACTTCCCACCTTTGGGCCCTTCAAATCAAAATCAAAGTACTGTAGCAATTACCATTCTATTATGCCATAAATGCTCCCTACCATCGCGTTCAGGCAGGAAGTATGGAAACACAGTGACTTATAAAACGAGCCAATGAATACATCTAGTAGGAATGATCTTGGGCTTAGGAGGCTCGCAAACACCTCTTCCTTTTCAGTTAATTTATGAATATGTCACACCAATCTTCTCTAGTATGTCAACAATAAACACTTCAGTCTGTTGGTATTCTGTAACTGTATCTCTGTCTGTCCAAATTAGGTCAACTGCAAGACCAAACCTTCTCCACAGAGGAAAAGTGATAGCAAGAAATATCCCTTCCCCATACGAAGAGGTACAAACAGGGGAAAGAGTTTCAATACTAAGAATGATGAGCGTGAAAGTCAAAACATTGGAATGGCTATGACTGTGTGTGTCAAGAGTCCGTCAATGCCATGAGCAGAACCAACAGGATGCAAACATATGCAGTCATATGAGAGAACATACTGTACTACTGTGACAGCACCTACTTTAAGACTCAAGGCATATGCATCATGCGATAAGTACACTACCAGTCGAGCCACTGCAACTCCATGTTGGTATTAAAAAGAACTGAATACACATGTGAATATTAAGTACGGTACAGTAGTATGTAAATATTTTCTCATATTACAGTATTTATGAAATTTGCTGTATGTTATTATTAGATCTTAATAACATACAAGAGTATATCATGGTGTATGTGTGTTAACTATGTTAACATAAAACTATCAAAAACATACAGCAAACTCTCAACTATCTGTCTTCACAATATCCAGCACTGCTGGCTCAGCTCTATTAAAGCAATATCCAGAGAAGTTATGCAATATCTGGTGCCAACAGGCAGTAACTGGCTGTTCTATGCAATATCTGGTGTGTCATAAACGGTAACCAATCGGTGCTGTATTGCTGTATTTTATCATTATTGTATTTTATGCTAAATTTTCATCATTTACTCATGGGAAGGTTTTTAGGACAGAGGACTGAGACAGATAATAATGCAGTATTCAGCTAGATGCTTAATATTGAGCCGATGGGAGGGTACTATGCAATATTTGGCATTTTGCAGTGTCTGGCATAGGGCTTGGCTGAATTATGTCAGATAAATGAGAGTTTACTCTACATGTAAAATTTTGGTGTATTGGTACTGGTATATAAGTATTCACTTCTGTTGGTATGATACTTATGTTAACTGTGTCCATATAAAAAAAAAATCAGCAGCAAACTACACAGTATGGTACTATGTAATGTGCAAACTAAATCCCTGAAGAAGAGATGCTAAGAATCCCCGTTTGCCCAAGATTAAATGTCTCTCAGAATGAATTACCGTACCAAAACCATGCATACTGTACTCACTTCTACGCCACTCACTTAAGTACACTGGCTTGGCACCAAACACTAACAAACAACATCAGTTCAAGCACAGTGGAAGCCAAGTCACACAGTTTGATATGTGCCATCACACTGGGTCATATTCTATGTAGCTTTGGAGATTTCATAAGACTTCTTCCCTAGCATTTTACTCTGCACACTACACTTCAGTGTTCTCTTGTACAATTATTGATGTAAACTATTTCAGTATTAACCCCTCTGCTACATTTTCCTTATTTTATTCTTGCTCATTTCAGCTTAGAAATTTTTTAACCTGAGATGTTTAGAAGTAACCTTCACTGATCCTTCAGCCTGTTAGGCCTTTCCTATGCCAAATACTGTATGTCTTCTGAAAGTTGCAAGAATAAACTAAAAAAATACATTAAATGGATTCAGAAGGATAAAATTATATAAATACCATGCAAAAGAACATTATGATGTAATATGCAAAATAACTGCTAAGGAAAAGGTGCTACGAAGCCTTCTGTGCCACCTAGAACACAGACCTTTTTGACGCAGCTCGGTAGTGACGTGCGGTACTGTTAGCAGCAAGCAACAGGAAGGGTGTCCAGGGGTAACTTATTAGCTATATGTACAGGAACTACTCATCTGAAGTTGTAATAGCGTATAAAGTTGCTCACGAATTAACCCCTTTTTTCGCTTAATGTTGCTCAAGATCCACTACTTTTCACTTGTTGCTCAAAATTTGCTATTTTTCATCTGAATTTGCTCAAGATCAGCTATTTTTCACCTGGTTACTTAACATTCTCCATTTTGTCACCTATGTTTAGGATTCACACAATAAAACTTTTTGGTGTGTGTGCTTATAACCCCCTGAATATTGAACTACAGAACACTGCATCATTCAAACTAATTTCACTAGTACTGTGTAAGTATTTTGCCTGTACGCATCCCATATGTTAAGTGGGGAGGGCCTTTGACTGTAACAGCCAATTCCAGCTTAGCCTGGGGCTAGGCTACTGTAGTTAAGTTCATTTACGGGCAGATGATCAGCCTACTTCCCTTGGTGACATTACACAATTGAGAAGCCTCCAGTTGCCTCTTGGGGATCGAATCTATAGAAGGGCATCACTGACTGAGGCATCCTAACCACTAGACCACCAGGCACCTGTACCTGTGTCATATTGTGCACCAGACTGGATACCACACAAACACACACACGCACATACATCACAAAGTTTCAAGGAAAATTAAGATGTACAATACGAACATCAGCTTCATAAATAAAAGAAAATTCTATATTATGGAGAGATAGGTCATTTATAAGGATATCTAGAAAAAGCAGTGATAGTTTTGTAGTCACAGCTAAACTTGGCAATCCAGACTGTACCATCTGCTTCATAAATGTTCTTAATATGGTCAAAATTAATATTGTTCACAGCAAGAGACTGCTATTCCCAGGTTAAGCTGTGCTACATGAAACACACATTTACACTAATACTTTCATATACTTGGTCAGACATTTCGATGACACGGCCATAACACTCGTTCCAGTTGGAACTCTCAATAGTTTTGGTGCCAACACTGAACATGCCTGCTCTGGAGCTAGCTGAATCTCATCACTTCTGTAGGCCATGTGACATTTCAACACAACGTGTACAGCACCAAAGTCACCCACCTGAAGTACGAATAGCACTGTATCTGACTGGCCAATTAATATTTTCCACTATCTGAATACAAAAAAATGCTTCTAATGTTTGTTGAATCACATATTACTATGAAATGATTCAAGACTGTTCATTGGCCAAATACTGTAATGTGTTCCATTGGCCAACAAAAGCAGTGGCATGTGACAAATCACGTGTTTCCATCAATCTTGCGATTTTTGGTAAGGCTGCGGACTGCATCAGCACGATCCTCCCACTTGCTGTGCTCACGCTGAATCCGCCGCGTATTATTGGCCACAAAAGCATCAGCTTGACCATAGTTCGGGGGGTTGCCAAGTGGGTCATAGCCGAGTGTGGCCAGCATGGGGGCAATGTTGGGCATATCCTCCACCACCTCCTGTGGGATCTGGCCCACCCATTTGGTAAGAGCATCAAGGTTCACTGGCTTCACCACCTGGTCACTCGAACGTTCCACTCTAGAACAAACAGAAATGGGGTGAAGAATTAGCGATTAATTTTTTGTGGTACTGTACTGTGATCTAGCTCACCAATCTGGTGAGAGCATCATGGTTCATCGACTTCACCTGCAAACAAGCGTAATCAGAATCAAGAAATAAGGTACCGTATAATTTTGTATGGCACAGTGATAAAAAAGGTTGTGTTCAGCACTAACAAAACATCTCTTACAATATAGTAAGTCTTCATTACAAGTAGGGGTTGTTTTCCAAAATATCACAACTGTTTTCATATCATGTACTGTATCATATTGTAAATTAGACAAAACCAGAAAACCTCGTTTTATATGCCACTGTGGAGTTCTGACAGCTTTTCAGTAATCCAATGTAACTTTATATTAAAGAATATAATAATGCAACTTACAACAAGGGCTTACTGTATATAGTCATTAGCTTTAGTGTGGGCTATTACAAACCATTACCTCTATATAGTCGACATTGCAGATAAGTGAATAATTACAGTATATCATATCACTGCTCACTCCATCTATGTTTCTTATCTTCAAAATCCCAGCACCTTGTTTAGTTATTGATGCTCCATAAGGGTTCACAACATAATCCTGGTGGTAAGAACCAATCCTCTGTCACCCCCTTTTAAGGTGAGGCACTACTTACTGAAAACCAAACTACAAAGACCTTAAACTTACTTAGACAAAGAGACTCCACCCGGCTTATTAATGTGCTCCTCATGATGCAGAACAGCATCATCCCAGGGAATATCAAGGAAGTTGAGTATCTTCTTCATCCAGTCCTTAGGGTGGAGTACCAGTTGCTCATAATAGACTGGAAGGCACTTAGAGGGGCCCAACTCCTCACACTGTGTGTTCATTGTCTGTACTGCACTGTTCCATCGCTGCAGACACTGCTTGTATGATGACAGGTCAAATCCAGTGATGGTTACCTGAATGGAGGGAGAAGGAAGAGCTCAGCTGTTGTTACTGTTTTTATATTATTACTGTATTATTATCACCACCACCACAAATGTACCAGTTGTATTATTATTATCACCACCACTACTGTACCACTACCACCAACATAATCATCATCACAACCATTACTACTACTTTCTCATCATCATAATTCAATTTGCCATTAGACGTTTTAACCTGGGGACATCTATCACTGTCATTATCATTATCAGACAATATCACAGCCACCAACACTGTCATCACCAGTATTACAACACTACCATTACCATCATCATAATTCTGTTTTCCACTGGCTCCTTCACCCTAGAGAAGTTTTATATTTTTTATTATGGCTAATGCCAAATGATATTATTAAGCTTTGGTGAGATGTTTCAAGGCTGTAGATCTTAATAATTGACGTGATTAGGATAAAAAAACAGAAGAGGAGGGGATCGTTGGAGAAACAAAGAGAAAGCAAAAAAATTAACGATCTTTAATTAATAATAATAATAATAATGATACTATTAATACTACTAAATAATAATAAAAATAATCTATCTATCTATCTATCTATAGCCCGACGCCCTAATCCCGCAAAGGGTGGCCGCAGACAAAACGCCTCCAAGTCACTCTGTCACCCACCATTTGACTCCCCTCCCCCCAACTCACCCCCCCCTCCCTCATATACCTCTCAACTCCATCCCTCCACCTCATCCTCGGTCTACCCCTCCCTCTCCCTCCCTCCACCTCACCCACATACACCCTCTTAGTCAGTCTTTCACTCTCCATCCTCTCCACATGTCCAAACCACCTCAGTGTATTTCTCCTAATCTTTTCAACCACATCCACATCTACCCCACAACGTTCCTTCATTTCTTCATTCGTCAACCTGTCCCTCCATGTCACTCCGCATGCTCCTCTCAAGTAACTCATTTCCACTGCTCTCACTCTTGACTTGTTCCCCTCTTGCAAGGTCCACGCCTCGCTTCCATACGTCAGGGTAGGGATCACAATACCATCATGCAGAGACTTCTTAACTTCCATACTCACCTCCCTATTTCTCATCACTGCTTTCAGTGTGCCAACAACCTTCCTTCCCTGCTGTACCCTTTCACGTACTTCATCCCCCAAAGTTCCATCCTTACTCATCACACTAATAATAATAATAATAATAATAATAATAAAGTGAGAAGTAACATCAAAGGCACCTGGGAGACCTTAAACCTTTGACTGTTAGGGTTACATTTTGTTGTACAAAATCCTCTAGTGATCACCTGATTAAAAATACCAAATGCACCAATGACAGTGAAAGGATTAGCCTCTTCAAATTGCTGATGTCTTTCAATGTTCTACCTGTGTTACTTTGCAAAGATCCCCCCCCCCCCACTTTTGGGAGACTTCTTGTGGTGATGGGGTTACCAGAGGTGATATCTTACTTCTCCATTTGTAAGTCTTCCCAGACCTGAATAAAACCATCTGTATATGGCAAGGAACAAGATGAAAAATATGTCACTGGACTGAAAGGATTAAATATGTTGATACTGAAGCCACAAGACTCCTAACCTTGCGTGATATGATGGAGTGTACTGTGGCGCGTCCATCACGCACCATGAAGATGAACTTGGCATTAGGGAAGAGGCGTGCAAGGTAGGTGGCTGACTTCAGTGTGAATGGGTCCTTGTTACATAGTCGCGCCGCTGGCTGCCCATGGTTCACTACAATATCCAGGATGAATGATGATATGGCTTCATCCAACACCTGTTACAGAAGATGCTCTGAAGGACACTTCACAATATATGAAAATATGAAATTACTGTGTTTCATAATCAAGACTATATTTCAGGCATACCCTGGTTTAATGATGCAACTGGTTGAGTAAAAACTCACTGCTAGGCGGGGTATTGTATCTCAGGGTAGATTTAACATGCAAAGTAACGATGCATTTTTGAACCTTGGGTTTACTAACCAAGTCCTAAACCCATCCAAATTACTGTTGTCCAAAAACAAGTTTCCAGCTAACCTAAAATCATCAAAAATTTCTGGGAAAAAATCAAACTGTACCCCAAAATGACAATGTTCACCCCACCTATGACTAAAATGCATTAATCTAAGTCTAAAAATAGTTTATAAATCAACCCAAACACATAATTTATGTCTAAAATATCATAAAAATTGATTAAAAAAAAAATCCATCGTTATACAGGGGTTTAGCCATCGTTTGGAGGGGCAGGGTGGTATTTCTACCCCCATCACTATGCCAGGTATCGTATCTCGGGGTCTGCATGTACCTAGTTTCAGGCCTTTACATTGTGAAGAAGAAGTTGTTACCATTGTTACAGAACCATCCAGCATCTGTCACAGTAGAGAAAGGCTTGCGGCACATTCTAGTACTGTAAACGTTGAAGGAATTTGGCAGCAACCTAATGTGAAAACATCCAAGTCCAGTCTGTCAGAAGGAAGAGACCACCCAACACACTTTACACAGCATGTCATTCCTTCTCTCTATCTTGACCACACTGAAGATGGCAGCAACAACCTACTTCTATCATGACTTCTGCCAAAGAAGTGCTGTAGGGTGTTCTCCCATGGCTTCTATTGGCTGGATTATGGGCAGCATTGCCTCAGGCCTCGCTGTATGCCCCTAAAGACCCCTGTATGACTGGCTGTTACTGAGATGAAGGGGTAAAGTCCACCCAAAGAAAAGCCACTGTTCCTCTCAGCCTTATAAAAAAACCTGGCCCTCCCTCTTACCTCATCTGTGACGCCCGCTTCAAGTAGTCTCATGGATTCCTTGGCTGAGCGCTTCCACTGCTGGCGCATCTGTAGTATCCTGGGCACCACACGCGTCTCCTCTCCACACCGCACATCAGGGTGGGCGTCCAGCATGGCCCGTGCTAGGGTTGTGCCTGACCGAGGCATCCCACCAATAAATATCATGGCCTCACTGCGATCATATGTCTGGCCAGTTGCACCCCGCGCCTGTGGACAAAAGAGAGGTTGTTGTTGTTGTTGGTTGATGGCAGTGGTGGTGGTTTTGGATACTGTCACTGTTGTGGCACCTGGTTCAAGTAGATGTGGATCAACCGGACAACAATAATCAGGTCACTTTTACCAAGCACTCCTCTCAGAGACTGCTGAACAACTAAGAGTTATATGAATGAATTGTAATCTGTAGAAGTCACTGTGTTCTGATGAGGGGCAGCATGAAGTTGAGGGCAGTGTGGGATGTGTACAAGCTGTTTCTTGTAAGAGTACTGGCTGTCAAAGACACTAATCGTAAGGTGCTGTATGTACTGGTTTCAATCCGTAAGTGGCAGCTGGAGGTTTTCTGAGCTTGGAATGCCACACACAACAAAATAATTTTCCTACCTGTAAATGTGCTGGAGTATGCACCATAAATTAGCCTTGCAAGGGTATGTATGACTTTTGTAAATTTTGTTGCTTTAGGATACATATACTGTAATTTACCACCATTGTGCAATTACTGTAGCCTTATAAGCAAACAAGCAAAGACAGACAGATAAATAGACTGAGTGACAGACAGATAGACAGAGGAGAGGAAAAGCCAGTATGTGAGCAAGCAGAAGGTTAGAAAAGAGCCAGGTATTGCAGGAGAGCTCAAATAACGAAAAGTATCAGTAATGGGGTTAATTAATCCAGTGGTGGGAGGAAAGGCACAGAGAACAAGATTATAATGAGTAAGAAGAAGAGAGAGACAGAAAGGAATGATTAAATAAAAAATCATTTTCAGACACTATTTAACAACCCTTTCGTGACATAAAAACTACTTCATTAACTTCTCACCTATTTATTTGTGTATTTATTTATATTTTTTGTCTCAACTCTGGGCACATAAAAAATTACAAGACCCAGCAGTTCTCGTGTCCCACATACCTTAACATGTCGCCACTTAAACATTAGCACTCATCTTCTGGATTGAATACATACTAGTTAGGTGAAATGGTATATCTATTTTTTTTCATGTGGAAGGGTTTGCAAAATTCAAAACCACAAGCTGTTCTTGGTACCTGCCAGGGATCGAACTCATGTCTTATCGAACTGCAAACCACTTCTCATCCCACTTGACAAGTTCTGGACTCTTTTCACCCTATTGTTTAGTGGAGAAGAGGAGGAGAAGGAGAAGGGGGAATGGGGAGGAGAGGGAGAGGGAGGGGGAGGAGGAGGAGGAGCGAGGGGAAGGGGGAGGAGGAGGAGGGAGGGAGGGGAAGGGGGAGGAGGAGGAGGAGGAGGAAGAGGGAATTTTGAAGAAAACTGTCAGATATTAGTCTGAATATGGTGAATTCCATTCAGAGCAACAAATGTTGTCATTCAAGGAAACACCAGAAATTAAAGACAATTCTAATTAGCATGCAACAGTACTAGGCAGATGAGCATAAAAGTAATGAAGTTGCTGCATGACAGCAGTACTGAGATCCGCACTCAAATGAATGGTATGGAAATGTAGTTTAGAAACTGTTGGATGGACTCATGTCAAAAGTCAAAGCAATGGAAATAAGTTTTCTGAGTTATGTGGAGAGAAACAGAAAAACAAATGAGGAAGCTCATGAGTGTCATGGCGTTGATGTAGATGTGCTCGAAAGTGTTAAAAATATCCTGAGATGGTTTGGTCATGTGGAGTGAGTAAAGAATGAGAGACTGACTGGATGATTGTACATGAGAGAGGTGGATAAGGAAAGGGGGAAGGGAACACAGAAGATGGCAGATAGGGGTGGGGTGGAGAGGTAATGTACATGAATAAGGGTGGTGTGAATTGAAGGAAGGGCAGCCTGATGATGGAGGACAGGGTGACAGGGAGGCATTTTGTTCATCGCTATTCTCTCTGGGACCACAATATCTGGCTTCACGCTGTAGACAGGCAGACTACCTGTATGATTGCTTTGTCAGTCTGAATAGCTAACCTAGGTGCTAGACTTGACATTCACCTGCAAATTAACTTTTATGCAAGGTTAAGTTATCAAGGTTTCTATGTACTGTATTTCATTTACTGATACAAAAACAATATTTTAAAATATATTTAGGCATGACTGCAAGACTACATTTTAGTGCAGTAATGATATTAGCCTCTAGTAATGAATGAGACTGAATACCTTGTTTGCCTGATGGTTGCTCTCCATACTGCCTGGTCTCTGGCAGTATCTTTTTATTGCTCCAATGACTGTGAGGTCATTTTGATGCACTGTACCTCATTATCTTAGGTCCTGCGCACTACATGATTTTAAAAGGTGAGTATATTACACTCCTACTCTCTGAAGTACTGTGTGTTGCAATATAGTCACTAATCATTGCAATCAATAGCCAAATGCCATAATCCCAGTGAGCTGGCCACAAACAAATTGCCTCCATTGCACTTCTTGTGTAAATGCTGTAACATTAGTGTGGCATTTTTGATGTTCCTTTGCTGTGTTATAATCACATCAACTGTATATTACTATGAAATATTGTTGCTATACTTTATTACTGAGCTTGCAAACTTTATTACTGAACATTAATTTGCTAGGTAAACTTTGTATAATGCTTCTCTTGCTTCTGTATGTTGCTGTAAAAGTTCATAACACTAAGTCATGCAGCATTAATCAATCCTACAGCTTCAAACTAGACACTCCTCACTTTAAGTACAGGATGTGTGCTGGCAGCGCAGCTAAAATGCAACTTAAGTGGCACAGCCCTGTATGACAAACTTCTAACTTGGGGATGGAAGGATATAGGCACCAATACCTATACTCTTTTTACTCTAACTTAGCCCCAAATTGTCATCTCACTATCTTTATTGATGAGTAGTACCCAAAGATTAATAGTACAGTGTTAGCAAACAATACTAGTCTCAAAGTGCTATGGCAAAGAAGTTCATCATTATCATCATCATCATCATCATTATCCAGACCTCCTTACCCACTCTAGGGTAGATTAAGGCAGAGTCCAGAGAGTCAGAAAGACCTTGATGGAATGAGATACAAAACAAACTTTGCACAGCTGAATAGGCCACACTCCCATTCACTCACCATTCAAGTCCTCAGAATCCTGGTTCTACATGATGGGTCAAAAAAATTATTTTGCATGTCACTTCACATTCATCAATCCAAAAGAGTCAGTCTGATGAGACTCAAGTTAACCTCAATGACGAACTGGGTCGTCATGCGTCTGTCAACCTCTGACGCAACTATGACGACTTTGCCTGTCATCCGATGTAATCTCTAAAGAAATATTTAGGGAGTTGTCATTTTTGTTGGATGACGGGCTAAAGTGGTTGAAGCTAAGCCTGCCACAGCTGGTGCGTGCGTGCTCACTTGGTTTTCTCAGCTCAGTGTGGTGGGAGGTTCCTCACAGGTAGGATGTACACCTCTTGACCTCATGCTGAACACGTATGCTCCTTTTTCTTGCGTATATATGCGGCGTTATTTTTTAAGAAAGTATGTACAACAAATAATGCATTATTGGAAAGGAAATTTATTCTGCTATGTACTGAAGCAAAAAATATTATTACTTCTTGAATAGTTTTTTTTTGGCAAATATTTTTTTAAAGGACAGTGTAAAACTTTATCAGGTCAGCTAACTTATACTCACTTTTTTTGCATTTTATTTTGTATATATTGTCTTTTTGGACAATGTATGACAGCAAAACTCTTCATCTTCAAAATGAGACCAAAGTGGCCTTTCTATGATGAATAGTAACTTTCCTATGAGTGTTAGATGTAAAATGTCTCTACCCAACTGTTCTGAAAGCTCTCAAGCAAGAGTTATGTGCACAGCCAGAATTTACGCTCCTCCCTTCAAGGGAAAGGGTTAACAAGAGGTGCCAAACCCTAGTCTTATTCTCCTCAGCACAAAATTCATACAGCCAACTTTATTGTCTGTTCCCTAGCCTCAACAACTACCTGAAAACATTTGGACTGAAGTTATTTAGACAAAATATCCAAATGAGGATATACCAGTTATTGGTAATGTGTTTACATGCTCTGGGGAATTTTAAGTACCAGATAACAATATTTTTACTTTTGTCGTAAGTGTTCTTTTGTTTCTCAGTAGTTTCCGTTGAAGGTAGTGCACATGCTAGGTGTATTCAAAGTTAGACAGAATGCCCACCTCCAACCCCACCATGTAGTTAATGTACTATGTATTGCAACATATGTAATAAAAGGATGCCATGTACAACTAAGTTATGCACAGTAATCAATTGTAGGTGTGGCCAAGCTTGGTCAGATGAAAGTAAACCAAATATAGCTTCTTCACTTTAACTTAGTGCAAATTTTAATTTTTCTGCTGTTTATTTCAGGTAGTTCAGTGGCAGAAAAAGACATTGCCATGGCTCTACATCCTTTCCATAGCATGTCACTGTAACTAGCTGCATATTCTAGTGTTAATATATTACTACAACTTAATATTCAAGATGAAAAGATGACAGTTTTAGGAGAAGTTAAAGTATGAAGAGTATAACTTGTAATCTTACTTTAACTCTGGCCTGTGTGTGTTCGGGGCATGGCCGTGTGTGTGCACGGTAGAGAAGCACCACCACCAACACCACTGCCGCCAGGTGTGGCAGATACCGCCGTGCCATTCTCCACATCACTCCATCACAGTCCTGCAAGAATATGCATCATTCAGACTTACAGTAATCATCAAAGTCCTGCAAATATACCAGTAGGCATCATTTAAGGTTGTACTCTGACCCCTAAAAGCTGGGCTATTTTTGGAACAGTCGTTCTCTCACCACGGGCATTTTTCGGAAAACAGCCTGTTTCCAAACCTTATTATCTCGGAAACTGTAGCCGTTAGGGAAACAAATTAAAGACCATTTTACTCACCAACTCTTCTTCTTGTGAATTAAACTATCCCCAGGTCTGTAAGTCGTTGCATCAGTAAGTAAAGATGTGATGAAGAGGAGCAATTTTTGGCATGAGAGGTAGGATGTATTCGTAAGTGTGTGTGCAGCCCCAATTCTAGCTTTGCTATCAACATGATAACTTCTCCATTACTATATAAACTAGACACAGTGGCACCCAAGGCATGCCCTATGACATTATCACTGAGTCCTTTCCTAGTATCCTTGGGAGGAGGCTTGGCAGGGGTCAATGAGGCAAAAGTCCATGTGATGCGAGAAAGGAATTGGATGAGAAGGGTTAAGAAAACATCGTCTTACACCTGGCAAAGTCACATAGACGACTGAGGTATTGTTGGCTCTGCTGACAGGAGGCTCTGCTGACAGGAGTCTCTCCCTAGCTTTTGGTAACGAGATCAAGTGGCAGCCACTTCAAACTGTGCCAGGAAAACAATTGCGGTTCCTACCGACACCCAGCGGCCTCCCACCACCGCTTTTTCGTTGGTCCATACTGACACTCTTCATTTATGGGTTAAGGTAATTCTGGCATTTTGTAATTCCTCGACCTAAATAATTTATTTTGCTTGGTAAAGTGCTTGGAGGAATGTACTTTGGCTTCTGCACTATAGTTTGAATTTAGAGGTGGCCTAAGGTTTTTTATCATGTAAAATGCTACTGGGGACATAGCTCGATCTCCTACCCTTCAAAATTCTGGACTAATCGTAGCCCAGCCTTGTGGTCCTATGCTCTGAAAGGGGTAGAATTAGACTGGGCAGTTCCAATTTATGTCACTGATACAAACTATGTCGATATTAAATCAACATGATTACCAGACGAGAGAACACTTGAGGTGTACAATGCAAAACAAATGCCCAAGAATGAGGTGTTATAAAATGTACTGTATGGGGATGTTACATAATCACAGTCCACAAAATTTATTACCATGCAACTACTGCCCTGCAAATACACATAATTTAGTTCACACAACCACATGCTTATTAACATCACAGTCCACAGAGAACACAACTATTTAAGTGTCACAACCCTGTCAAAATACACCAGTACAGTACTGTTAAAGTCTTATCATATATTAGGATCACAGCCCACACAAAAACAATGTCGTATCTGTTGTCATCACAAAACATTAGTTAGTATTATTGTACAGACTTATTAAAACAAATAATTTATCACTTCAATCAAAGCACATCATTTAGTATCACAGTCCAATTAAAGCACATCATTTAGCATCACAGTGCATACAAGATATATCATTTGTACGATATGGCATTCTTAACTACAGTAGAGAGGCATTACTAAAAAAAGTTTCACTATGATAACTTCTTTTCTCTTTTGTTATAGGTACTGTACCTGGCAACACCAAGAGACCTCTTCTAGGGAAAGGGATTGAAACAATCTTCATTAACCTCTCCAGTAAGAAGACCATAGTGATGAGGTTACATGCATCCCCACAAATACATCTCCACTGCCACAGTGCTCACATCGCCTGATGGGGTGTGATGACAGGTTAGTTCTATTGTTAGCCTAGTTACTGTCTGTCATGTCAGTGTCAAGTAGAGGGCACAGCTATTTTTGCCATACAATTTGTTGTTGTTGTCCCAGGCTCATCTGAACATAATCCCAATGGAGTGCAGGCTGAATCCCTCGTTCTCCTGCAGCTCCCAACTTCCTTTTGAGGGACAGGGAAGGTTGAGGGGCATTTATATGACCAGGTAATTTTGCCACATAGTTTTTTACACACACACACACACACACACACACACACACACACACACAAAAGCATCTCATCAGCACCATACCATATAGTGCCACCATATGCCATATTGTGTCATCATAAACTGAGATATCTTGTCACCATCACTACCACCATCATCATAATCATGATCATCATCATAATCACCATCCAGCCTCATTTCTCACTCATTTGTGCCACCACATCATATCCTGTGCTATTCTGTGCCACTGTATTCTGATATACCGTACCTTGTGCCACCAGGTAATATCTAACTGTCATAATTTTATCAGATGTATGTCAGCTACTGCTGGACATTTTTACTCAGCTTCTGAGAGAGGTCTGGCAGTAAAAAATATATATATATATATATATATATATATATATTAACCTTGAACCATGATTTTAATTTCATATAGGTACAACTATTTATATTATTCTTGCTACTGCCAGAAATTAAATTTGGGGGTGACCTCATACAGTGGAAAGGTATAAACAGTCTCCTTTATCGATGGATGTCTGTTTTTTTTTTTCCCCCCCGCATCAGACGAGTTTATAGGCTACTTAGATTTGGGTACAACTCTGGCAGTGAAGGGGGTAAGAGGCCATGTGGAGGGAGAGAGAACGATTGTACTGTTGTTTAATTAGGGGAGGGGAGTTTGCTTACACTGGTGTGTGTGTCTGTGTGTGTTCCTACCTAATTGTTCTTACCTAATTGTAGTTTGCTTACACTGGTGTGTGTGTCTGTGTGTGTTCATACCTAATTGTTCTTACCTAATTGTATCTTTACAGGAATGAGTCAAGCTCGTACTGTCCAGTGTCTTAAACCATATTTATCGTACATATCCTTAAATTTGTGAATTGTTTTGGCACACACTATTTCATTCGGTAGTGCATTCCATTGATCAATTGCTCTGTTTGGGAAACTGAATTTCCTTACGTCTTTATCACCTCTCTTCTTATGCAGTTTTTTGCAGTGTCCTCTTGCTGATGCTTCTCCATATGTTAAGTAATCATTTATGTCTATTTTCTCCTTTCCTGATATGCACTTATATAGCATTATCATGTCACCTCTTTTCCTTCTCTCCTGTAGTGTTGGTAGATTAGTTTACTTAGTCTTTCTTCGTAGCTTAGATCCCTTAAGCTTGGTATCCATCTTGTAGCGGCCCTTTGAACTTTTTCAATCTTGTCTATGTGTTTTTTGAGATGAGGACTCCAGACTACTGATGCATATTCCAGGGTTGGTATGATGAATGATGTTATTATCCTTCTTAGCATGTCTTCATTTGTGTATGTGAATGCTATTCTCATATTTGCAAGCAGTGTTTACATGTTCCGTACCTTCTCTCTGATGTGGTCAGCCGGAGATAGTCTGTTATTGATAATCACACCTAGGTCCTTCTCTCTTTTTTATGTGTGTAGGGTTTTATTTCCTAACGTGTGTGTGTGTGTGTGTGTGTGTGTGAAAAGGAAGAGCTGTTTCACTGAGAGAGAGAGAGAGAGAGAGAGAGAGAGAGAGAGGTTGAACCCATTTAATCTCTCAAAAACACGCCAAGTACTTCACACCCTATAATATAAAATAATTCATGTCCAACAAAACTTAAATATACTTTAATAAAATTATCATCATCATACACACGGAAGCCAGCAGCAAAAGTAATACTTGTGATATTTAAAATAGAATTATAATATTCTTAATTCTGGGAATGAAAATATTACCATTTTCATTAGTGTGCACAATGCAGTATGAACTGTCTCAATTGATGTTATAAATGTCCTTTCATGAAAAAATATATAAATATACATACAGTACATACATACTGTGTGTGTGTATATATATATATATATATATATATATACACACACACACAGGTAGATAGATAGACAGATATACAGGTATACAGATATATACCGTAGATATATATTGTATATATGCACCAGGGGGAAACATTCATGTGTAACAACTCAAAAACCATTACAGTACTATTTTTACGGTATTACATTGCTAACCACCACCACCGCCACCACCACCTTTACTACAACTCCTCCTCCTACTACTACTACTATTACCATCTTTACCACCACCACCACCACCAGCATCAGACATGATAACACATATCTTACCCTCCTCCTAAATCGCATCACGTGGTACCCCTGAAAAAGTACACAGTGTTAAGTACAAATGCTACTACAAACACACGTACTGTACACACTCCACTAGTAATAGTTGTGTTCAGTAGTTCCTTTACATGTGTAGGGTTCCGAAAAAATGAAGCCAGATTCCAACCCGACTGAATGTTAATGGTTCGTTTAGCAAGCTCTAGATGGGTTCTAACAGCTTCGGGACAATGTAAAGAAACTTCTGATCGTCACTGTGTAGTACCAGTAGCAGCAGTAGTTGCAGCCCCGGGTTCATCTGAAACGTGAACCCCGTGAACTGCAGAATGAAGCTGGTTTTCTTCTGCAACTCACCAGCCTCCTTTTGGGGGACAGAAAGGGGACTGAGGGACGTTTGTATAACCAGGCAGCTCCAGTGGCCGGTTGTATAAGTGCCAATGCGTGAAGGAGTCCCTTTACCAGCACTGCCGCAAATATACAGTCAGCAAGACAAAAACAGTATGGTACAAATGCTACTACCAACACAAATGCACAGTGCTTCCAAAAAGTTTCTTTCCTCCGACATTTTATTTGGAAACTGCATGAAAATTTGAAAATGTTCTCCAGCAACTTGATATTTGTGTGTATTCCTGCTGTTTCTAGTCTTCTTATTATTATTATCATCATCATCATTTTTAGCGCACACACACACACACACACACACACACACACACACACACACACACACACACACACACACACACACACTCACACACACTATAAAAAACGTTCAGTGTAAAGCCATGGATCACCTGGATAAGAATGCTTTTTGGAGGCACTGTACAGTAAACAAATGACACAGACAGAAACACAAATACTTCTACAAATCACACAGACACAAACTAATCACTGACATATATAACACAAACATGGAGAGCAACACCAAATGCTGGCTTTCCAATGATGCAGCTGGTAAACAAGCACATATTACATTCCAGGGCAAGGCATCACGAACATGAAATTCCCCTAACAAAGTTCCACATAGTTTCGTCCACCCTATTCAACCTATCCATGATACTCTTACACCCTACCTGCTCACAAACACTGCCTCATATGGAGACGACATTACCATAAAACACACACACACACACACACACACACACACACACACACACACACACACACACACACACACACACATTGCAGACACAGCCTACACACTGCAACAGGACTACCTCAGCACGCTGCAGGCTTGAGTCGAGGAAACAGGCTGACCATCGCTCCAGTTGACTCCATCACACACTCATCAGCAGCAGCAAACATGAACACAGACACTCCCATCACATCCCACTTGACAATGTTTGCCACACACCCGACCTCAAAGATCCAAGAAGTGACATGACATTGGACTCACCTTCAAGGACAAGGACCACGTATTAGACATCAAGATGCAGTGCACCCCCCGACTCAGTGCACTCAGGGCAACAACAGAATAATAATAATAATAAATCCTTACTCTACAAACAATACATTAGATCAGGGATGTCCCATGCCTCTCACTGCAACTTGTAAACCAAACAGAACAACGCTCTTCACATCACCACTAACTGCACCAACACCATTTCACAATTTGTTACTGCAGCCTGTGCCAGTATAAAACATCCCTGCCATTACGTGACAGGGACACACACCACACTTAGGCACATTAAACAATCACCACACAAACATCATCAAACCTTCTACGTCATCATTCCACCTTCAGTCATTCCAACACTAGCCATAAAGAGAGGGACACTTCACGCGCAGCGCAATACAGCACCCATTGAACACTTTATTAAGCCCCCCTCTTAATATCCACCCATCGGAGGTGTCCTTACAAGGGATGATCCAGTTCACCTAGCTAGGCTTAGATCGGGACATAATCCCATCCTCCTCAGCTACCAGCTTGGGCTTGGACTGGGTGGAATCACAGACGACACGTACCGGTACCCTGCTTGTGGAACAGGCCTACACAACATAACACACATAATGCAACACTGCACAGCACATGCCACACGATGGCGCAGACAACACCAACGGTGTAGGGTACCTGTGAAACAACCCCATACAGGCAGTTGCTTACCTGCGGTCGACGGGTCTGCTTGATCTGACGGACAGGGGTTGAGGAACAGCAACAGCACATACACTAATACAAATGCAACTACTGTACATATTACAGACACTAACACTAATATAGCTACAAACTAATATATATAAATGCTACTACAAATTACACATACAGTAATGTAACTGTTACACAACACATTCTGCTGGTGATGTACACTCGACAGAATTACAGACTCCAGTTACACTTAGTACAAAAGTTACAGTCTTCAGTGATCACTACAGTCAATAAAAGTAGTACCCGTATCGTCACCCTCACAACTACACATTACCATACCTCACCACAACGGTATATACCATATTTTGCTACCACACTACAACACCTTATCGCGATACAGCAATATTGCCACACCTCACCACTACCAAACTTCATCACCACACTGCAACACCTCACCACTACCACATTTCATCACCACACAACCACACGTCACCTCCTGACACGTCACACCAGACACATATAACTCCACCAGTTAATACTAAACGTCACCACCACGACCTCGACATGCTACACATTACCTGCACTCACCACAATCCCTCTTAATTCCATACAGCTACCTCACCTTACTTCATCACACCACACTACTGCACTTCACCACAGCCCACCTCATACCATTAATCCACACACCACACTCGCCAACACCATCACCTCACCATCGCACCTCAACAACCCCTCACATCACACACTCACCTACACATCATCATAATTCTCCATACACACACTGCTACATCTCGCCACGATCCAGCACACCTAAATATCACATCCTACTCATCGTACCTCGTCTCATCTAACACATCCCACTACATTGCACCTCATTTCACCACGATCCACCTCACCAAACGGACACATCTTACTACATGTAACCTCATCTCACCACGATTCACCACACCTACCACACTCCAACATTGCCCTATTATACATCACACCACGGCACTCACCACCACCCCCGTTAGACCACACTGCCAGCCAAACATTGTCGCTACGTGGCTTTAGACACACTAGGACAGATGCGGTGTTGGTGTGGTGTGTGGCAAACAACAGATGCTCTAGTAGCGACACCTGTGGGGCTTAGACAAATGTACTGGAAAATGGGATATGGAAGGGGAGAGGAGGTGGCGGGGAAGGGGGAACAGAGAGGGCAAAGGAGAAGAGAAAGGGGGATAGGGGAGGGGAGAGGGGAATGTGAAAAGGAAAGGGGGATGTAGAAGGGAAGGTGAATGAGAGAGGAGGGGGGGAGGGGTTGCGGTTGAAAGAGGTAAGACTGTGGTGGAGACACGGGGAAAGTGAGGGCGGGATTGCTAAAAGTGGTATAGTCTTGTGGGGTTAGAGAACGGGAAGAGGTTAGAGGGGGTTTGGGGTGGGGGAAGGGTGGGGAGAGGTATGGGATGGAAATAAACAAATGAACTTAGGAAGAAAGGGGGTGCAGTGGAAGGTAAGAGGGTGGTGATGAGGTGGCAGAGGCAGGGGGGAAGGAAGGGGGGGGTGAGGGAGTGAAGGGCTAAGGTTGAGGAAAAGGTTGCTGCTGCTTAACCCCAGTCTGTCTGGCCGAACAGACCCGTCAACCACAGGTTGGCCACTGCTTCCTTGAGGCCGTCCTACAGGTACAATACAGCAAGGCCAATAAGACCCGGCACACCCTTGGAATAGACTGTGCCTCACCAGGGTCAGACTAGGGTTCCTCCCACGGCGACGTGCCGGGAAATATGAGGAAGTTTAGCTCTCAGATGGACGCCTAAGTTGCTCCAACCATGGTGCACAGCGACACCACGTGTAGGGGAAGAGTGAAAAATAATAATTATGGAATGGTGGGTCAAAAAGTGAAGAAAAAAGAGGAGCAAGATGAAACAGACTGAAGAACTGTGTGTGTGTGTGGGGGGGGGGAGAAAATGAAATATGGTGTGGTTACAAGTGGGGAAGACAGAGTAGGACACAAAATGGAGTAAAATAATCAATACAGGAATGGAGGTGAGGATTGGGGTATGGCGTAGGGATGTGAAGTAACAGTGAAAAATGATATAAACGATAAGGAAATGGAGATATGGAGGAGCATAGGGGCGAGAACAAGTGAGAATGGAGGTGGAGATGGGAAGGGTTGGGAAGGGTTAGCAGGTGGGGGCACAGTGTAGAGACTCACTGTGGGTGGGGGGGAGGTGGAAAGGGGGAATAAAGTATGGTGGGGTTACAGGTGAAAAATGTGGAAAAGAAAACGGAGTAAAACACAATAAGAAGCAGGAAATGGAGGTGAGGGGCGGGGGGGGGGGAAATGAGGTATTATAGGGAAGTGAAGGATGAGAGAGAGAAAGAGAAAGAGAGAGAGAGGTGAGAGGGTGGGGGTGATTGAGCTGCCGGTGTACAAGTGTTAGGGAAAGACTGATGTTCCATGTTATTGTTTTGGGGTGAATGTACTTGTGTGTGTGGGGGGGGGGAATGAAGACGAAAAGAAAGTTAAAGAAAAAGAAGAAATGGAAAACAACCAAACAGAGAGACAGAGTGAGAGAGCAAGTCACTGATCAAGTTACACCACAGGCGTTTGTTTGGGCTATCTTCATAGAAACGTGCTCGCTCTCTCTCTCTCTCTCATTATCATCAACATATCTTCATTTTCTTGTATTCCCTCCTGTCTCGTTATTTCATATATACAGGACACAGAGTCGTATTATCGTAGGCTTATGAGGCACCCAAGCAATTCTTTTTTTTTTTTTCCTTTTTTATACTCTTTCTCCTCAATAATTATACTTTCTCATTATTTACACTGTCCAAATTAACTTTTTCCGCCAGGGGACACCATTTTGAATTTATCCTTGCTGTGTTCCATTTTATTCACCCATGGGGAGACTTTGTAATACGAGTAGATGAGGTTGGGTGCTGCTTTGAGCTGTATTAATCTCCTGACTACAAGAGGTTTCCCAGAAGTTGAATAATACAGTTTGTCAGTACTAATAATACAACAAAGACGACTACAGATAAAGTTAACGACATATGGAAGAACATGTATAACTTCATCGGCAAGGAAGAGGTGGCAAGTTAGGAAGGTGGCAAGTCAGGGAGGTGGTAAGTTTGGGAGATGTTAAGTATGGGAGGTTCCTGTAGTCTATACATACTGCCAATACACAGTCAGCCATATGGCAGCAGTTAGTGGCGTACACCCTAGCTACACTGACATATACAGCCGCATGCTCGTGGTGTTAGTGGCCTCCCTGATCCCTGACGCCTTACCAGTTACTTTCATTATCATTTACATCGACAAGAAACTGCACAAATAACATACAAGAAAATACTATACTCTTTTTTTAATCTAACTTGGCCTAATTTTGACATCTATCCATCTTGAATAAAGAGTTGTAGCAAGATATTTACACCAGAGTATGATGCTAGTCACGAGGCAATGCTATGGAAAGGATGCAGAGCCACAGAATTGTCTCTCTGCCGTAGAATCACGTAAAATAAGCTGGAAAAGGAAATTATGGGAAAGGATAGTGCGAAGAGAGTATAACATGCCACCATACCCCGCTAGCCTTTCTACTTTATACTGAACTTCGGAAAATCAGTAGCCCGGGTCTCAACAATACGCCTCCAGAATGTGTCATAAAGCACAATCGGCGTGTACCGTAGTGCGTCACCAAAAAAGTACCTTTCCGATGGCTGTAGGACGCAAATGTACGAGAGATTATTTTCACCGTGGGGGTGACAATGAAGTTATCAGTACTTGCGTCGATATTTTCAGTGTTCGGTGAAACTCCAAAACCTCCATCGTCATCGCATGACACACACAGCTACAGATACGCGGAAGGCAGTGGTCACAAACAGACTATAATACGACACTGCGGCGTAACCCAAACCAAACATATACTTAGCGGCACTTTGACTCATCATTCTGTTTGGCGATATTAGCAGAAACGGGCAACTTGACTGAAACTTGAGGGAAGTGAGATGGAAGCAACTCAACCTACACACCTTTTTTTTTTTTTTTAAAGATATATATGTATCCGACTCTGGGCTCGTACGTTCGGCAGGGTTCTCTAGTAATGTGAAATGGGTAGCATGTGGAGCTGCTGGGTATCAGGGAACGGACTGTCAACTCTGCCCAGAATTGGAAAATAAAAAAGACGAAGAAAGCACGGCGCCGCGCATCTCTTCCACCATTAATATCTGTCACCATTATCTGCTTGATTGTCGTGTCTTGTTTCCATCCTCCTAACCCCCTATGGTTTTACCTGTCACTGCCATGATTTTTCTGCTTTATTCTTGTTACCTCTAGACGATATGTTTACTGCTCAGAAAAGTAACTGTAGGGTGAAAAGGTTAGTCTCAATTGAACCCTGCACTACGATTTCATGCCTATGAGACGATTTTTTATGGCTTATGAAGGATAACTGAAGTGAAGGGGTTAGGTGACCCCTTAAGTACGATGGCGTCTAGTTTTGGCTTGTCAACTCCCAGAACATTCATTCATTTATTTGCTGATTTATTTATTTTGTAGCTTAGAAATGTAACTACTGTTTAGTTCTTTCACTCTAACTTGTCCCAGAATTTCGTCCATTTGCAGCTTAATTCATGCACTTCAGTGGCAAAAACGGACAGTACTACGGCTCTACATCTTTTCCACAGCATTTCTTGGTGTCAGTCTATTCTTACGACTCGGCATGCAAGATGGAGAGGTGGGAATTTTAGGTCAAGTTAGAGTAAAAAGAGTATATAGGCAAATAACACGTGGTCATCTTTAACCCCTTCAGTCCGGTGCCGTATTGCTGTTTTTATCCCTGCTATAATCTTTAGGTGATTTTCTTAAACTCGGGAGACTTTTCGAATTGGAGGAATCAGACACGGCCTTCATTAACCTCTTCATTACAAAACTACTCCTTTAATCGTTAGCAGATTTTTTTTTTTTTTAATGCAAGGAGGAAGGCACCATAGGCCAGACGCCCGCAAACTTTTCCAAAGAAAAAACAAAAACAAGATAACAGAGAGTCAAATTCAAGATCCGTTCATTTCAAGATGCCTGGACACTACGTTTGAAAGACTGGAGATCATAGGCAGTAGGATATATAGACAAAGGAAGACAGTTCCAGAGTTGACCTGTTGCATACATGACGGACTGAGAATTACGGTTAACTCTTGCACTAGAGAGCTAGACTGAAAATGGATAAGAGTTTGTTGCTAGACGGGTGCTACGCCCTGGCGTAGTGGTGGAGGGATGCTAGCAGACAGTTCAGAGGAGCAGTGACCATTGAAGACGTGATAGAAAAGATGTAAAGATGCAACAATGCAGCGGAGGGACAGAGGTTGAAGGAAGCCAATAAGAGGAGGAGAGTTAATGAGATGAAAGGCCTTTGACTTCACCCTGTTGAGAAGAGCTGTATGTGGGAAGCCTCCCCACACGTGAGAGTTGTACTCTATACAGGGGTGTATAAAACCCGTGTATGAAGTCAACAACTGTGCAGGGGTAAAGGAGGCGCGGAGTCTGCTTAGCACACCTAATCTCTTTGGTGCTATCTTGATTAGGATAAAAACAAAACCACCGATTATAAGGAGTTAAGATAATTTTTCTCTCGTAACTAAGATACATCACTGCAAGGAGACCTGATGACAGCTTATTTTGCACTTTCATTTTCTTGCCCTTCCTATAAAAAAGAAATCTTACAGTAGCTGCGGCTGGGAAATAACTGTAAAGAAGAAAAATGGACACGGAAAGTCTATAGCAACGCCGTTTCAGTAATCTTAAGTTTGTTTCTGTAGGATGAACAAAATACAAGGAAACAATTTATCTCCTCCTTTCCTTGGCCGTCCAACCAAAACAAATCTCAGCAACCCCCAGATAAGTCGTGGCTGAGTGTGTTTATGTGTCTGGACCTTGATCGTCTTGTATTTCTCAGGAGCAAGGATGCGGTCAAGTGGGTCTCGATCTGCACTCAGTTTAAAGGCAAAAAATTACAGATCTGTATTCTTTACGTCTTGATTATGCCCAAAGATTCAGTCCAGTTACATTTCTTATTTCATTTTATTCTTCTACCTCCAGACGATTTTATTAAGGTTGAGGGGGCTTCGTTTAATCTGATGGCTTAGCTATGGCCATCCTTCCCTGCAAGAGATCTCCCCTCAACTGAGTAAAATCGTCTGGAAGTATCAAAAATAAACTGATCCCTCCATGCCAAAGATCTCCCCTAAGCTGAGGAAAATCGTCTGGAGGTAACAAGAATCCATCCATCCATCATCCAATCCTACATTGCCCCGTGAGGAGCGTAGGAGCCCGGGGCTAGGCAGTTGGTCCCGACATTTAAGATGAGAGTGACCAGCCTCACTCATCCCTAAGTGGCACTACATGAGCAATCAACCCCAACCATCCCATGGATATAAATCTTCACCGGCTCAATCCGATTGGAGCGCAATAATTACTCACTAAACAATCAGGCGCCAAAATTTGGTTATATGGTTACCACCCAGCGTAGTAAATGGTTTCCTGTGTACAGGAAACCATTTGGCTTGTCACTCAATGTAGAGTCACCCACAGGCAGAAGAAAGAGGAAAGAATGAAGGAAAGAAAGACAGAAGAGGGAGTGTAAAGTCACCCGTAGGCAGAAGGACAAGGAATGAATGAATGAAGGAAAGACAGAAGAAGATGGAAGGAAAGAAGGATGGAGAGGAAAGGGCAGACACCTGAGAGCAGCAATACATCGAGTGAGTGGATGGTGAGCGCCCCCACCTACCACTGGCAACAAGAATAATCTAAAAAAAAATAATGTACGTTACCGGATTCAATGGGTTAACATTTTCACGCTCCGAAGATTTACCAGGCTGAATAAAATCGTCTGGCATTTGATGGAAGTTTATTAAATCGTACCTCGGCCTTGAGCGAGATAGTGGTACCGGTTGTAACATTCTCAGCCTCCTTAGACTCACTCCCGCCTGAACAGAACTGTCGGACGTAAAGGCCTTTGGTTCCTTCTTCCT